>NW_004567105.1:61366421-61382358 GCF_000260355.1 Condylura cristata
GGGGCAGGCGGGGATCGAACTCATGCGGAAGTGGCTTTAGCTTCTCAGTGCTGTGCTTTAACCCGCTGTGCCACCAGGGAGGGCCCAGGAAAAGCTTTTTAAGAGTATTGAGGGGGGCTCTTTCTGGTCACTGCTTGGGGTTAAAAGCATAACACTATGAAGCTATCCACAGTCACTGCAGCAAAGGAACTCGTTTGGCCAGAGAGGTAACCCACATGACACAGCAGACCTCTCCTGACCCACCCTGTTCCCCTTAGCAGTGTATTTCAGTAGATCTGCCTGTTCTGCTTCTCCTCACTCTGTCTCTGGTGAATTCTCTAACCTCTCCTCCCACCCCTGTACCTCTGGCCTGCACCCCAGTTCTTGTATGCATAAATTAATACATCTTTTAAAAGAGTATTGAGAGGGATTGAATTGTGCATGAATTTTTTTTGTATGTTTTGCAACAAATTGCATTGAGTTGAAGGTTTTCACAACTGTCCAGAAAATTCTGAAAACCACAACTCATTTGATAAAACCTAAACTTAACTGATGAGAAGTTTTTGTTTTGTCCTACTTAGTATGAATCTTCAGTTATTTTGCTGGAGAACTATTAACTAATTATGTATATTATGGAGAATTTAGCTTTAGTGTATTATATTGCCTTTTTTAAAATTTGAAAAATTCTGGATTTAAAAACTTCTGACCTTAAAACTTTTATATGAAGAATTGTGGACCTATTGTCCTAGGCAGTGGGAGATAAACTAAATGATTTCAGAGGGGAGCGGTGTATGAAGAAGAGGGTGGAATTGAGGTAAAGATAAGGCAAGGGTTCAAGCCATATTATAAACTGGTGTTCAAATTTTGCACAATTGAAATGTGAGGGAGGGAATTGCCATATGTCGAAAAATAAGTCCTAATAAATAATAAACACTTGATACTGAGTGCTCTAAGCATTTTTTTGTGTAATAATTTTATTCACCTTTCCTACCAACCCTATTCATAAGCTTGCACTCTCCACTTTACAGATAAGGAGTGGTTATGAAGGGGAGACAGTGTCTGGATTACCTTCCGTTGTGTAGCTCTCTTACCATTACTGTTAATTGCCTCCTTTCTACTCTACTGCTGCCTGTAACTAAAATTAATTTCTGATAGGCCCTTTTACTTTGGCTAGTCTATATGGACCCTCTCCATGTATTGAATATTTTTGATCATATTGAGTAGTTCATATGGTAGATGCCATATGCTCAGGAGACATACCTAGGACCAAATTCAGACTTGAAACCCAAATGTTGTGTTTGATCAAGATTGGTGGTAGGGTTTTGGTTGGGAAGATGAAGTAGGTAGAATTACCTGAAGCCCTTAAGAATGTGTTCACTGGCCCTCCCTGGTGGCCCAGCAGGTTAAAGCACAGCACTAAGAAGCTTAAGTCACGTCGGCCTGAGTTTGATCCCTACCTGCCCCAGAGGAGATCCACATGGCTGGGCAGACCTCTCCTGACCCACCCACTGCTCCCCTCAGCAGTGTACTTTGTAGATCTGCCTGTTCTGCTCCACACTCTGTCTCTGGTGAATCCTCTCACCCTCCACATCTCTGGCCTGTACCCCAGTTCTGTATGCATAAATAAATCTAAAAAAAAAAAAAGTGTTCACTGACCTCTTGCAGAATCTCTGCATGGATTAAGGATTGTAATGACTACAGTGAATAACTGATTATTCACAAGGTGTAACAGTGCTGGTGATGCACAGATTCCAGGCCTTTTGTTTGGGAACACTTTCTAGAATACAAGAAGGAAATGTTATAGACTTTAATGATGCTATGTTTTATAAATAATAATTTGCTACATTGGGGAGAGTTCCATTTTAGGAAAAAAGCACAATTATATTCAGGTAACCTTGACTCTGCTCTATAATATGTGGGCAAAGTAGCATTTGCAATCTCTAGTACTTTAGCTGTTTTTTTTGGTGTGTGTTTTGTTTTTTTTTTTTTGTACTTCCATACTGACTCTCTTCCTTATGGTCGAACACTGCTGGTCCCTAGAATATTCCAAGGTGCTAGGGCTTTTCCTGAAGACTTTTATCATATTTCAGGTGATAGCATAAATGTTTATTTAGCCTTTTTTTTCTCTCTACCCTTTTATGTTTTGTTTCATACATAAGTGTAAAAACTAGTTAGTTCTGTATGCAGAGAGGATTACTAGTGATAGGTGTTTTGAAAAGAAGTAACTTCCTACTTGAATGAAAGAGGCTCAATTCAAAAAAGAAAAGGAAGTAACTTAGAGGAAGTCAATTTGCAGCTTAATGTCTAATATTAGTAACTTGAGCTTTTGAAAGTTTCCTTTCAAAAATTTAGAAAATTAACACTTTCTTACACCAAACTTGGGAAGATTAGGCTTAGTCAAACACATTTCAGTTCCATGCTTATATTTGACCCTGTTAACATGGTAGGGAAATGAAGACACAGTATAGTCTTTTTAATTGGCGTTTATGGAAAATAGTATATAATAGTTAAAAGTTAGCTGTTATGTGCTAGATATTGTTTACTGTGAGTGATTTCCTCTGCTAACTCATTTAATAATAACCATATCCTGTGAAGGTAGCAACCATTAAATACAAATAGTGCGGGTATAGATGAGGAAGTGGAAGCACACATGGGTTAAGCAACTTGCCCAAAGAGTCATAGCTGTTTTGTTTTGCTTTGTATATTTATTTATATATATATTTTTATATCATTGTTCATTTTTTTATACAATGTTTGATTTCTTCTTTCAGCTGTAGTCCCCATAGAATTCTCACCACCAATAATGAATCATCACCACTGTCGCTTGTGCTCTTCTGGCCTCCATTTTAATCCCTTTACCCCTCCCCCCCTTGCTGAATGTTTCTGATTTATAGTTTCCTGGTAGGTTTTTGTTTTTCCTGATTCCTTATTTGGTTCCTCTTTATTCCTACTATAAGTGATGCCATCCAGCATTTTTTTTCCTTCTAACTTATTTCACTGAGCATCAGCTCCATCCATGTTGCTGCAAATGGCATGAATTTTGAGTATGCCATTTGAACAATCTTTTGATTGCTGAATAATATTCCATTGTGTATACATACCACGTCTTCTTGATTCAGTCATCTATGTTTGGGCATTTAGGTTTCCATATTTTACCTGTCGTAAGTAGTGCTGCAATAAACAGGAGTGCAGGTTTCCTTTCGAATTAATGTTTTTGTCCTTTGGGTAGATCCTAGGAGTGGAATTGCTGGGTCGTATAGTAGCTTCATTTTTAGTGATTTGATGAACCTCTTCACAGCTTACCAAGAGTCATCACTGCTTTGAACCTAACACCTGGCTCCCAAACCTCCTCTCGAGCAGTGCAAACAAAGCAACAAGTGATAAAAGCTTACATAGTCTTTGAGAAACATCATTAAGTAGAGTAAGTGCTGTAGTAGTTTTGGAGATGAAGAAGAATTTATATTGGAATAGCCACATTGATCTCTGTGGTGAGGGTATAACTCTCAGCTTTTAAGGAGATAAAAAGGGGAGGGGGGATATGGAGTTGTAGGAATCTGCTCTTGGCATTTTTTTTTTTTAAGATTTATTTATTTATGCATACAGAACTGGGGTACAGGCCAGAGTCTCAGGGGCAGCGAGAGGCTTCACCAGAGACAGAGTGGGGAGCAGAACAGGCAGATCGACGAAGTACACTGCTGAGGGGAGCAGTGGGCGGGTCAGGAGAGATCTGCCGTGCCATGAGAGGTCACCTCCGGGGCAGGCTGGAATCGAACTCATGCAGAAGTGGCTTTAGCTTCTCAGTGCTGTGCTTTAACCCGCTACACCACCAGGGAGGGCCTGCTCTTGGCATTTTTAATCTGGCCTTGAACATAGGTAATTTTGTTTTACCTCTGTAGGAAAGGAAAGGGATAGGCATTATTGGTTGGCCAAGGGAAGATGTGTTGAAGAGAGGGCAATATTCCTCTGTGGCCTTTAGGACGTCAGATCCCAAAATGAAATTTTTGTACCTGTACTGCTTTGTTTCTTATTCTTCTTCTTTTTTTTAATAATTTATTTTTGTGTAGAGGTGGGATGAATGGGGCTCTGGAGGGAGGGAGAGGATTTACCAGGTTCCAAGTGGGGTGCAGAACAGGCAAATTTACTGAAATACATTGCTAAAGGGAATAGTAGGGGAGATAGGAACTGTCTGCTGTGCCATATGTGGACCATCACCTTCACTGGGGGTCAAACCCAGGCTTTTAGCAGCGACAGCACTGAGACTCCCCCCAGTACCACCAGGGAGATAAAACCTGCTTTGTTTTCTTCCTTAAAAACCATAATATATGTTATATAGCTTTTTCTAGTTCTATAAATTTTAAAATTTATTATTAATGTTTTTCAAAAACATAAAACATTCATTTAGTAGAATCAGATAGAGAAAAGGATATATGGTTCTTAGCTAAGGACAGCCATTTGAAGAATTACTTGTATAATTGTTTAAAAAAAGATTTATGCATATGAGAGAGCGCCGGAAGCAAAACAAGTAGATCTACTGAAATACACTGTTGAAGGGAACAGCGGGCGAGACAGGAAAGGAAGGTCTACTGTGCCATGTGGGTCAGCAGCTTCCTGGCTGGCAGGGGTCGAACTCCTGTTGCAGTGGCTGAAGATAGCTTGATAGTGTTGTTTTTAACCCCTGTGCTACCAGGGAGGCCCCTTACTTGTATAATTTTTGACAGATAGTCTGTGTATATATTAGTGGTCATTGTGCTTCAGTGAAATATTCATTTGTGTACCTCTGCAAGGCCTCCTCATTCCCACTCTATATCTGCAGCTTCTACCATTACCCATTAGTATGCTAGTATATATACATACACACACACACACTCTGTACCTTAGTCTTTTCCTTTAACAGTCTATCCTGGAGGTCATTATTAACACAGGTTGTTTCTAGTCTTTTGCTATTATAAATATTTCAGACTTGAATGTTCTTGAATATAAATGTTTACATTTGTGTGAATATATTTGTAGGATAAATTAAGTGGTATTTCTGATTCAAATGATATATGCAGTTTTAATTCTGCTAGATGTTGTCAGTGGCTCTGCAAAGAAATTGTACTCCACAATAATACTAGTTTGCTCTTTTTATAACTAATCCCTTTAATATTCTGAGGGGCATGTATATATACTTTTACTACCACTCGTTTTCTTCAGGTCCCACTTTTCGTTCTTCCTAGGTTAGAGCTCTTAGTTCATAAATGTAATCACCTCCTGTATACACCCTTAATTCTCTTTTCATGTCTTACTTGGAAAAACCTTGGTTTTTCTTAAATCCAACTCTTATACATAACAGAATGTAGTTTAAAAAAGGCTAAAAATACACTTTCTGGTCTCACTTTGAACTTGTGACTCCCAAACCTCAAAGGTGGCGGTAGCACTGCTCAGCAGTTCCACAAAGATTCTTCAGTCCATTTATTTTCCTGTTTTTAGGACAATATAGTACCACCTCTTAGTTTCAACTGTCTGTTTCCTTTCTCAAGCCTCATTTGTCAACTGATAATTTTGTTTCTTAATCAAGAAAAATGGAAGCGTTTACCACTACATGTTCACCTGGATTTGACTCTTAGGGTCTTTGTTACTGTAGAACAGTCCCTTGGGAGGTCATGGTTCTAACCAAAGTCATCTCTTCTACTTGTGAGCTGGAGATTACTCCCCTCCAATCTCAAAATGCTGCTCTGACAGTTCTCCCCTCTCCTGTATCAGTTTCTGTGTGCACTTTGTTAGCTCAACCTTAATGACCCCACCAAACTGAAAGGGAAGTCTGGAAATATGGTCTATGTTATTGCAAATCATGTCCAGGAGAGGGAATGATAGATACTAAGGCAGACAAGCTAGTAGTCTCTATGCCATACCTTCCAGAATTTAACATTTATAGGTAAGATTTTTTTTTAGCTCTGTGCTGTACTTTATATATGTAATATATACATTTACTTATATATTACATATATTTTTATTTATATATTTATATAAATAAATATTCTTCATTTTAATGCATTTTTTTTCTTCTCAGTTATAATCCCTGTGGACTTCCTACCAATTCATCCATATGCCATTACCATAGTCCCAGGCACTTTTCCCGCCCAGTGAACACTTTCATTGAGATGAAATTTATATACCAAATGATTCACTCATTTAAAATGTACAGATAGGGCCCTCCCTGGTGGCGTAGAGGGTTAAAGCACAGCACAAAGAAGCTTAAGCCACTTCCGCATGAGTTCGATCCCCGCCTGCCCCGGAGGTGATCCACATGTACTTCATCGATCTGCCTGTTCTGCTCCCCACTCTGTCTCTATTAGTGAATCCTCTCACCCTCCGCATCTCTGGCCTGTACCCCAGTTCTGTACAAATAAATAAATCTTTTAAAAAAATGTACAGATAAGTGGGCTTTATAGTCACAGAGTAGTACATTTTATCACTACAATTTTAGGACGTTCATGACTCTCAAAAGACATTCTTATATCATTCAGCTGTTATTCTCCAATCTCCCTTTCACTATTCCCAGCCTTAGGCAGCTACTAATTTTCCATTTCTCTAGACTTTCATATTCTACACAATTTGTATAAATGCAATCATATAATATTTAGTATCTTGAGAGTGACTTTTACTTAATGTTAAGTTTTGAAGCTTCATCCACGTTGTAATATGTATTTCCTGACTTCTTGGGAAAAAGTTTTACACCACCTACCTCAGTGCCCTCATCTCAGTTTATCACAGTCCTCTACTTCTTCCCCAAGGCCAGTTGGAAGGGTTTGCCTATTTCCTTTTTGCTGGTGATATAATATGAACCCTTACCTTGAAATGCCCTCTTCCTTTCTTTTGGTGACAGTTCTGATAGCTCTCTGTTCTCTTCAAATATCTCCTTTATCTGCCCAACGAGTAAATTAAGGAGAAGTGGTATAGGCCCTCCCTGGTGGTACATCCGGTTAAAGTGCAGTACTATGAAGCTGTCCACAGCCACTGCATCATGAGTTCTATTCCTAGCCAGGGAGTGGTATGGCCGACCTCTCTTGACTCACCTGCTGCTTCCCTCAGCAGAGTGTTTCAGTAGGTCTGCCTGTTGCTCTACTCTCTACTCTTGGTGGATCTCCTCATCCCTCCACACCTTTGGCCTGTAACCCAGTTTTTGTATATAAACAAATCTTAAAAAAAAAAAAAGTATAAACACACAGTGGAATACTACTAAGCTGTTAAACGAAGTCTTCCCATTTGTGACATTATGAATGTCCCTTTCTTGTTCTATTATGAATGGAAGGGGTTGTTAAGCGAAATAACTTAGCAGGAGAAAGACAGATAGTGGGTGATTTCACTTGTGGCTGGTAGAGTAACTAAACAGAGGAGTAGATTTCTATTCAACCAAAACAAACCGTAGAGGGCCTCCCTTGTGGCCCAAGAGGCTAAAGTACAGCAGTACAAAACTATTCCCAGCCACTGAAGCAGAAGTTCGTTCCCTCGCCAAGGAGGTGACCCACATGGTGCAGAAGAACTCTCTTGTCCCGTTAGCTACTCTCTCAACAGTGTATTTCAGCAGAGCTGCCTTTCTGCTCCCCACTCTATCACTGGTGAATCTTCTTACTCCCTGTGCCCCACCCCTTACATCTCTGGTCTGTAACCTAGCTCTTGTATGCATGAATAAGTCTTTTTCTTTCTAATATGACTGTTATATTAGATTTCTTTTCATATGTGTCACTTGGAAAAATTTAAACTGCAGAGTGGGGAAGAATTAAGGGGAAAGGAGCCTCCCTTAACTATGGTGTAGGATTATGGCAGTTTTGGTGGTGGGCATGGTGTTATAATATACATCTGAAGAGGTACAACCCTATAACCCCAATTATATATAATTTTATAAGCTATTTTTACCGCAATAAAAATAATACATAATATGTATATATTAGCAAAACCAAAATTATCTCCTTCATGCCTGCCTCTTTTATATTGTTAACAGTCTTTGTGGCTAGATCACTTCTGAGGATTGTCCTATTTTTACCTGTAATAACAGTTTATTTGGGCACTAATTTTTTACTGATTGTGTTACAGGGTAGCCCAGAGTGGAGTGGGCCGCCTCTCTGTGGGACCTCACTCGCACTCTCACAATTCAGTTACACTGCAGGGACACACAAGAGGGTCAATAACAGGTTTATTTACAAAAGGGGAAAGGAATAGGACAACAACCCAGGGAAAGAGAGCAGGATACAAAGTAAGTGGAATACCTTACGGCTAGGCTGACTGAACACACCAAGTCACGCGGTCCACACGGTCTGGAGAGCTGCTTCCCAAGCGAGCCAGGAGAGACAGAGAGAGTGCAAGATGCAGTCGCGCCCTATTTATCCCCCCCAAATGTCCCAGAATCCATTCCTGCTAGCTCCGCCCTGGGGTCCTGCAGTTCTCTCCCTGGTACTGCTGGGAGTTGTAGTTTTCAATCACTGGAGTAATGTGTAGGGTCCAGAAAGCTGCAGTAGGGGGTGGAGTCCATAACAGAAAGCTGGAGTAGGGGATGGAGTCCACAAGACTCTGCAGAGTTCCTTTAGGACATCCTTCCCCTTAACAATTGGGGGAGAAATATGTATTTGATTGGGAAGAAGCCTTTTTCATGGGGTCATTCTCCTGTACCCTCCCATCAGTCTTCTCTGGTGAGTAACTTCACTGTGGTGTTATTATCCCTGTCTGGTTCACTTGTAGTTCTACATCTGCCAAGGTGCTTTGTAAATCACAGATTTGATTGTGCTGTTCTATTGACTTTCCATTATTTATATTATCAGTAGATTATAGGTTGCTGTGCATGACATTTCAGATCCTCTAGTGTAACCATTACTTATCTGTCTAGCCTGATTTTCCAGTCTCTTCATGCTGTTCCCTCACATTAAAAGTATTAATGAGCTACCACAAGCTACCATCACACTTCTTAACTCCTGCCAGAAGTTGTCCTCATTACTCAAGGTCCAGGCCAAATGTTACTTTCTCTGCAGCATTCTGGCACAATTGCTTGCTTTTCTCTCTATTCATACCCCATGGATAAGCTTCTGTTATGGAACTTAATCACATTGTATTGTTTTCTCTATGAGTGTTTTCCAGATAAGAATGCTGTTTAGCACCTAGGATAGGGGATAGTTCCTAGGAAACCCTTGGGATTGTGTTAGATTTATCAAGCGTAAGGGAGATAAGAATTGAGACAAGGCCACAGGACCTGTCAAGGAAAGTAATCATTGTGCTGCAGTGGTGGGTGGAAGAGTGATTGAGAAGGAAACATAAGGGATGGATGGGGTGACTGGATATTTAAAAGATTTTTTTTTAAGATTTATTTATTCATACAGAACTGGGGTACAGGCCAGAGATGTGGAGGGCGAGAGGATTCACCAGAGACAGAGTGGGGAGCAGAACAGGCAGATCTATGAAGTATACTGCTGAGGGGAGCAGCGGGCGGGTCAAGAGAGGTCTGCCGCGCCATGTGATCTCCTCCAGGGTGGGGGGGGGGATCGAACTCATGCGGAATTGGCTCAAGCCTCTTAGTGCAGTGCTTCAATTCGCTGCGCCACCAGGGAGGGCCAAAAGATTTTTTTTTAATGGATACAGAACTGGGGTATAGGCCAGAAGTGCAGGAGCAATGAGAGAATTCACTAGTGACAGAGTGGAGAGCAGAACAGACAGATAGATGAAATACACTGCTGAGGGGAGCAGTGGGAGTGCCAGGAAAGGTCTGCCACACCATGTGGATCACCTCAGGGGTGGGTGGGGGTCGAACTCATGCTGAAAAGTCCTTAGCTTCTTTGTGCTATTGTGCCACCAGGGAGGGCCCTTTTTTCACTTTTTTAAAGCCAGAATTTATTTTCAGTTGACACTGTTCAAGAGACTTTAAAAGGGTAAAAAAAGCCTGGAGATGTCTGGGTTTAATATAAACCATATTGTGGTGGTGTCTATTTGATCCTGGCAGTGATGATTTCTTCTGACTCCCAGCATCTTTAATAAATGGTCACCTGTCCATGAACAATGAAAAATTATTACTGGAAATAATCATATAATATTTACAAATTTGACTTGAACATCCTTCTTAACTTAATTTTTGAAACCAGTTCCTCTGAGTATTAGTTTGGGTAGTTGAGCTGCTGGATATTAGTTTGGGTTGCTGAGATCATAGGGAGTTTATCTGACCTTAAATGCAACTTTCAGAATCCAGCAACCACCCACAGGTGAAATTCTCCTTTTTATTCTTTTTTATTGCAACTTACAACTATCATTTAGGTCTTTGACTTCCTTCCTGCTTTTGAATAATTAAAATGAGGGAAGTCTTAAAGGTGTTGAGCACTTCACAAGTGTGTCTCTTGAAAGGTGGGTTGAAATTTTACTTTTTTTTTTTTTTTTAAGATTTATTTATGCATACAGTACCTGGGTACAGGCCAGAGATGCAGGGGTGGTGAGAGGACTCACCAGAGACAGTGGGGAGCAGATTGACAAAGTACACTGCTGAGGGGAAAAGAGGAAGGTCTGCTGCACCATGTGGGTCACCCCCCTAGCTGGGGATCTAACTCCTGCTGACTTGACTGCAGCTTCGTAGTGTTGTGCTCCCATTGTGCCACCAGGGAGGGCCTGAAATTGTACTTTTGTATGCAGGACCTATTGGTAAGCAACACAGTGTTTTTGTTTTTTTTTTTTAAGATTTATTTATTCATTCATTTACTTATTCATTTATTAATTTATGCATAGATACATACACACACGTGCATGCATGCGTGCATGCATACATACATACATACCATACCATACCATACCATACAAACCACAGGTACAGGGACAGTGAGAGGATCCACCAGAGACAGAGGGAGGAGCAGAACCGGCCGACTGACAAGTACACTGCTGAGGAGTAACAGCAGGCGGGTCAGGAGAGGTCTGCCACGCCATGTGGATCACCTCTGGGGCGGGAGTTGAACTCATGCTGAAGTGGCTTTAGCTTCTTAGTGCTGTGTTTTAACCTGCTGTGCCACAAGGGAGGGCCCACAGTGGCTTTTTATTTACTCATTCAGAGGACATACAGAAAGCCTGTTGGTGTCTGGCACTACTAGTTTCGCATTGGTGACATAAAGGTGAGTAAAACTATCCCTGCCCTAAATTTGCTTTCATTTAAGTAGAGGAAGTCTTGTTTAATTAAACAGGAATAGTAATAAAGTGTACAATAGTTAGGATATAAAAAAGGTGATGTAGGGTGGGAAGATTAGAAAAAAGTGATTTCATTATCTTGAAAGGTAAATATTTGCCAGATGGGCAGGAGCAGGGAGGTTTCCTAGGCAAAAGGAAGCTGTATCTCAGACCAAATAAGCTTTTTTTTTTTTTTAAACAAAATTGTGTTGTGGTACAGAAAATAATAGGTCTAGCAGTGAATTACATTCTTTGCCGGGATGATGTTGAAATTCAATATTCCTTTTTTTAAAAGAATTATTCTTTTAATTAAATTTTTTTTTTTTTTTTTTAAAGAAGAACAGAGGTGTAGGCCAGAAGTGTGGGTGTGAGAGGATTCAACAGAAACAGTGGGGAGCAGAATAGGCAGATTTACTGCTGATGGGAATGGTCTGCTATGTTATGTGAGTCACCTCGCTGGTTGGGGTTTGAACTCTGGCCCTTGAGGTGAAAGCTGATGAGACTTAACCCCCATGGCCACCAGGAATGCCCCATAATATAGTTCTTAAAATGCAGAAGGTATCCACTTGTGAATGGCTTTGTGATCTGGGCTTAAATTTCTGAACTTTCATCCTTGAGCTAATTTTTCTACCCAACTACCATGTTTCTTACTGAATTCTCAGTAAGGTATCTAGTTTGTTAGTTTAACTTAATTGCTGTAATAAAATTAACTATATAAAATCTTTTTTTAAAAAATGGACATTGTAGGCAGTTAATAGAGTTATTTATGGCTACTTTATAACCATACAGTAGGTACTGGATAAATTTTGTCATTTGACATGTCTCATGAATCCTGTGGGTGCCCAAGTTTAAGCAGCTTTCTGCTTTTCTTTATTTCAGCTAAACTTCAATTTTGTTTTATAAAATCCAAAACCACAGAAGGATTTGCAGCAATTTCTTAGCTACACATGTCATTCTGGGGTCTTTGAAGAACTGTTAGATGACTTCATGGTTTTTTCACTTAAGTGAACTTTTCACTTTGATTCCTAATTTCCCTCTTTAATTATTTCTTTCATATTAAAAATCATTAACTTTTGTTGAAGTTTTATTTTTTAGATGCTTATCTTAAAATTTAAAATTTTTCCATGGAATCTTGTGCACATGATTAGGTAGTATATTTTTCCATTTTTATGCATTTAAGAATTGGAGTATATGCCCGAGGTATCGGGGATGAGCCAATTCACCAGAGACAGAGTGGGGAACAGAACAGGCAGACTTACTGAAATACACAGCTGAGGGGAGCAGTGGGCAAGACAGGCGAGGACTGCTGTGCCATGTAGGTCAGCTCCCTGGCTGGCTGGGGATTGAACTTGTGCTGTAGTGGCCAGCATTAGCTTGATAGCCACCAGGGAAGCGCTCCAGTTTAATTTTGTCCCATCTATTTTTTCTTGTTTGCTATCTCAGAACTGATTAGCAGGGTCTCCCTTGTGGCGTAGGGGTTAAGTCTCAGTGATGTAACCACTATATCCTGAGTTTAATCCCTAGCCAGATAGCTAGCCCATATAGGGTGTTTTGTACACTGCTCCCCTTTAGCAGTGCATTTCATCAGACCCATCTGTCTGCTCCCACTCTGTCCTGATGAATCCTCTTATACATGTACTTACCCCACACCTCTAGCCTACACCCCAGTTCTTCAATGCATAAAAAATAGATCTTTACCCCTCACCACAAAGTGTTCCTTTTTTTCCCAAATCATCTTCTTCCATAATACAAATTCCATTTCCTTAAATGATTCAGCTAGGTTTGAGGAAAAGAGATTATATTAATATTGTATAAAGTGTAAATGACAAACTCTATCAGTTGCATTTGTATTTCGTAAGAGCCTATAAAACTCAAATAAGCCGCCAGTAGATAATTAGGTGATGACCTTTCTTGATTCCGTAATAATTAATCAAAAGTTTATGATTATCAGAAGGATGCAATAAAGAATGTCACTATATGAGTCATAAAGAAATGTTCAATAAAGATCAAAGAACTTGTGCCCCAGAAATTGATTTTTCCCCCAACCAAAAAAATTTGTGTACAGTACAGTGAATTTCAGAGTGAACACATCCTTGCAGTCACCAAAATGAAGAAACAACACAACCAATTTCACTCTTTTCCAAAAACAGTAACACCTTGATTTCATCATTATGGTTTGGTTTTGCCTGGGTTTAAAGTTGTTTGATGGATTTTGAACTTTGGGCCTGGCTTATTTTGTTTAACAATCTTTTAGAGATCCTTCTGGGTTGTTTGAAGTAGCATTTGGTTTACTTTCATTAGGTATGTCGTAGCCTGCTCTGTCTACAATACCATATATGTATCACTCTACACTAGTAATTATTTTTTTGCATATGCTTACATGTTGTCATACATATCTACACATTTCCGCGATTTGATACCTAAGAAAATGTTTTCTTTAGTATACATTACTTAAACAGTTTTACAAAGTAAGTGTACAGGCCCACCAGCAGTAAATTTGAATTCCAGTTGCTTCCATCCAGTGCTTTTTAAATTTTAGTCAAGCTGATGTGTGTGTAGCAATATTTCATTGTGACTTCAGTTTTCATGTCTGATAACTTTATGGTGATAAATGCTTTTTTTTGATATACGGATTTAAAAAAATTTTTATTTAAGCCTTTTATTTCTTTTTTTTATAATACAAGTTTATTTTTACATCATTTTGTACTTTTTAATCTCAATTGTAATCCCCATGGGTTTCCCATCACCTAGTCACCCATGTACCATCACTATAGTCCTGTGCTGCACTTCCCCCCCCGCCCCCATTTTTGATCCTATTCCCCATTCCAACCCCACAAAATGTCCATGGTATATGGCTGTTCATTATTCTTCTTATTTTCTCCCCTGGTCCATTATAGATAAACACTTTTTTTAAAAAAAAAGATTTATTTATGCATACAGAACTGGGTTACAGGCCAGGGGTGCAGAGTTGGTGAGAGGAT
Organism: Condylura cristata; assembly: GCF_000260355.1. Taxonomy (NCBI): domain Eukaryota; kingdom Metazoa; phylum Chordata; class Mammalia; order Eulipotyphla; family Talpidae; genus Condylura; species Condylura cristata. The sequence continues at coordinate 61,380,545 of NW_004567105.1, forward strand.
TCACGAGAGACACAGTGGGGAGCAGAAAAGGCAGAACAATGAAGGACACTGCTGAGGGGAGCAGCAGGTGGGCCAGGAGAGATCTGCGGTGCCATATGGATCACCTCCGGGGCGGGCAGGAATTGAACTCACGCTGAAGTGGCTTTAGCTTCTTAGTGCTGTGCTTTTAAAACCGCTGCGCCACCAGGGAGGGCCCATTACACGCTTTTTTAATGTGTCTTGGCCATTTTTGAAAGCTGTCTTTATGAAAAAGGATTACTTCGGACGAAGAAGTTTATTCTTACTGGGTGAGAGGATTCACCAGAGAGAGTGGGGAGAACAGGCAGAGCCACTGAAATCCACTGCTGAGGAGAGCAGCAGGTGGGCCAGGAAAGGTCTGCCATACCATGTAGGTCACCTCCCTGGCCAGGATCTAACTCGGGGTGAAGCAGCTGTAGTTTGTTTTAACCCGCTGCACCACTAGGAAGTCCTGACTTAAAAAATTAAAAAAAAAAATAAAAATAAAAATAAGATACCTATAAAACATTAAAGTGTAGTTTGAGGTTAGTTAGAAGCCAGAAGAGTAGCAAAGGAGCTGTTAGGACTAACATGCAAATAAAAATATTTCAGAGGAATAGTTAGAGTCACTAAACAATTGTCCCTGGGTACCTGGTGGGTTATTTATTTGTTTGTTTACTTATTCTTATTTATTTATTTAACAGATTTACTTATTCACACATACACAAACTGGGATACAGGCCAGAGATGCAGAGGAGGGGGTGAGAGGATTCACCAGAGACAGGTCAGTGGGGAGCAGGCATATCTACTAAAATACACTATTGAGGGGAGTAGTGGGTAGGTCATGAGAGGTCTGCCATGCCGTATGGGTCACCTCCCTGGCAGGGGATCAAACTTGGGCTACAGTGGTTGTGATAGCTTCATATTATTGTGCTTTAACCTGTTGTGCCACCAGCAAAGGCCCCTAAATCAGAGATTCTTAAAGTTTAGCATATATCAATCATTTGGAGATTTTTTTTTAAACCTAAATTCATGAACCCACCATCAGAAGTTCTGATTCAAGAGGCTGAGAAACTGCATTTCTATAGAGTTCTTTGGCAATAGTGATATCACTGGTATGGGTATCACTTTGAGAACCCCTAGACAGAGAATAGAGATTCTTAAAGAAGCTGTATATTTAGAGTGCCATCACTAGGGGATTATTTTTGTTAGCCGAAAGCTAATGCTTTCAAGGATTAAGAGTATATGACATTGGGAACTCCCCGGTGGCACAAAGAGTTAAGGTGCTGCCATGGCTGCGGACAGTGCAAGTTCGATCCCCAGTCCCAGAGGTGATCCACATGGCACAGGAGACCTCTCCTGACCAGCCCGCTGCTCCCTTCAGCAGTGTAATTCGTCAGTGCCTGTTCTGCTCCCCACTCTGTTCCTGAATCCTCTTACGTCCCCTGAATCCTCTTATGTCTGGCCTATATGCATAAATAAATAAATTAATAAATTTTTAAAGAAGCCAATCTGGCCCTCCCTGGTGGCACAGCAGGTTAAAGCACAGCACTAAGAGGCTAAAGCTACTTCAGCATGAGTTTGATTCCCGCCTGCCCCGGAGGAGACCACATGGTGCAGCAGACCTCTCCTGACCCGCCCACTGCTCCCCTCAGCAGTGTACTTCGTGGATCTGCCTGTTCTGCTCCCCACTCTGTCTCTGATGAAGCCTCTCGCTGCCCCTGAGCCTCTGACCTGTACCCCAGTTCTGTATGAACAAATAAATAAATCTTTAAAACAAAACATACAGATACTAATATTTGTTCAAAGAACTTTTA
>NW_004567105.1:61382458-61393913 GCF_000260355.1 Condylura cristata
AAAAAAAAAAAAGAATCTTTGTTAAGCTTTGAGTCTTTGGGTGAAGAAAAAAAAACATTCCTATTTTTTAATAGAAACCTTTAAATGACAATTTTTTTTTAATGTTTAATGCTTTTACCACCAGATCATTGAATGCCAGCAACAGACATCCACTCATGTGGCATTGTAGAGTTCACCCTATTGCTGTAGCCTAAAGCATCAGGTATTTTGTAAACAGGTAGTATTGCCCTATTTTGGTGTGGACATAGAAGGTTTGTGAGTAGGCGTCTATTACGTGAACTGTGGGGTTTTCAACTTGTCTTAAAGAATGGTACTGTTGCAAAGCAAGGTACCAGATACAAGGCAGACTCCTCCACATCCAAGTCAGGGTCACCTTTTCACATTATGGTTGATTTTGAGAGTATGCAGCAGCCACTTTATTCCCTTCCAGAGAATTTTCTTGACCTTCTAAATCCAAGGGTATGGATGACACTGACATTTTGCATATGCTACCCCTAAGAAACATTGCATCCAGAATATGAGACTTAAAGGGAAGGAGAAACTTGAATTTTGAGATTCCCAAAACACTGATAAATTAGGCAGAAGTCATTGCAACTTAACATACTTTGGTAAGTCTGTTTTTCAAAGGAATTGCATTAAAATTCTCTATTGAGTATTCTCATATATCCAGGTCTAAGTTGTATTCCACATTGAAGTCTTAAGTTTTTTGTACTTGTGGTAGTTTGATTGGAATTTCAGTTTTCTGATAAATTGCTATTACATAAATTTTCTTTCTCAAGTTACCTACTGCTGATTCTTGTAAAATAGTCATTGCTTCAGGAAAGTTTGGTTAGAGAGTACCAAGCTATCAGGTTTTTTTTTTTTTTTTTTTTAAGGTTTATTTATGCATACAGAACTGGGGCTCAGGCCAGAGGTGTGGGAGGGTGAGAGGATTCACCAGAGACAGAGTGGGAGCAGAACAGACAGACTGAAATACACTGCTGAAGAGGGAAATAGCAGACAGGTCAGGAGAGGTCTGCTGTGCCATGTGGGTCACCTCCCTGGCTGGCTGGGTATTGAACTCATGCTGCAGTGGCTGTGATAGCATAATAGTGCTTTAACCCGTTGCACCACCAGGGAGGGCCCATATCAGGTTTTTAAAAGTGTTTTTGGGTCTTCACTGGTGGCAGAAGGGGTTAAATTGTAAACTGTGAAGCTACTGCAGCAACTGCAGCACAAGTTCCATCCATGGCCAGGAAGTGACCCACCTGGTGAAGCAGACCTCTGTTGTCTATCCTGATGCTGCCCTCAGTAGATCTTCCTATTCTGTTCCCCACTCTACCTCTGAATTCTCTTCTCCCTGCCCCAGCAGCTCTGGCTTGCACCCCATTTATGCATGCATGCATGAATTAATAAATATCTTTTTTTTTTAAAAAATCAATGTTTTTGGGAAACATGCACCTTCTTTGGGCTTTTTCTCTTCTCTACATGTATCTTAGTCAGCCTGCCCTTGCCACATTAGTGCAACAGTAACTACAGCTTAGAGTGGGATAGCCAAACCAGAAGTGATTCCTATCCTGAAGGCACTTAAAACTCGAGGGGTGGATATGAATCAGATATACAGAAATAACAGCTGCTACCACTCTCAAATAAAGTAGGGTACTTGGTAAAAGTAGTTGATTTGATGTATAATACAAGGACCAGGAAAGGTTGAAAGTCCCACTTGGAGGCATCATCTGATTGTGCCAAGTACAAGATTAGGATCTAAAATTGACTTTGTGATAGACAAGTACACTTTTCTTTCTTGGGAGAGGAAAATAGAAAAGGCATTACTTTTTTTTTTTTTTAAGGTTTATTTATTTATGCATACAGAACTGGGGTATAGGCCAGAGACACCGGGGCAGTGAGAGGATTCACCAGAGACAGAGTAGGGAGCAGTGGGCATGTCAGGAGAGGTCTGCAGTGCCATTTGGATCACCTCCTGGCTGGGGATCGAACTCGTGCCGCAGATAGCTTCATAGTGCTGTTCTGTTACTTGTTGCGCCACCAGGGAGGGACAAAAAGGCATTACTTTGAGTTAGAAGAGTAGTGTCATAAGGGCAGTTAAAACCAGGTATGTGATAAGGAATAAAAGGTAGGATGAGAAAATAGGTAGTGCTAGATTTTAGAGGGCCCTGAAGGCAATACTGAGGTGACTTGATAAGAATTTGACATTGAGGGTTGTTTGAAGCTATTTGAGGAAACATGTAATGACTGGAGCCCAGGCATAGGAATGGAGAATTTGGCTACAACAAGCATCATAGAAAGGAAATACAAAAACCAGTTGGATTTTTGCTTTTTCCAGGTAGGTAGTACTGAGGCCTTTAACTGGAGGAATCAGTATGAGGATGAAAGGAGGTAGTGGTGGAAATGACACCCTTGGAAGAACAAAATTCCTTAGAACTTGAAGAGTAGTTTTACTGTCAACTTCAAAGGATGTATGAGTATCCATTAACCTCAGGGGTTCTATACGGTGGTTGAGTATACTACATGTAATTTTGTTTCTGCTACCATGTTTGGGGGACCTAAAAAGAGAGGTTTGACAGTGGTTTAATAGATGTTGAATTTCATGTGCAGTTAGAGAACATTGTTGAGGTGTGACAGGAGCTTGAGGACAGGAAGTGGGTCAGAGATTTGCAATTGAGGTGCATAGAAGTAGTATTTGAAGGATTGAAATCCCCAGAGATAGGTGGCATATGGGGAAGGGACAGTCTTGGAAGACTGGTTAAGTGTGGGACTACAGCTAAGGAAACAAAAGATTTATGAGACAACACATCATTATATTTTATCAGGGTGGTAAATTGTAACAAAAAATATCCTTGAGAGAGAGCCCTAGATTTTTTTAAAAGGTAGGCCATTGGTGACTTTTTTTTTTTTTTTAAAGATTTATTTATTTGTGCATACAGAACTGGGGTACAGGCCAGAGGCTCAGGGGCGGTGAGAGGCTTCACCGGAGACAGAGTGGGGAGCAGAACAGGCAGATCCACGAAGTACACTGCTGAGGGGAGCAGCGGGCGGGTCAGGAGAGGTCTGCCACGCCATGTGGTCACCTCCGGGGCAGGCGGGAATCGAACTCATGCGGAAGCGGCTTTTAATTCTCAGTGCTGTGCTTTAACCCGCTGCGCCACCAGGGAGGGCCCATTGGTGACTTTTGAGAACATTTCATTAGAGGTTTACACAGAAGGCAGATTTGGACGAATTTAAGCAAATGAGTGGATATGAAGGTACAGAAATATATACCTTCTGTATATACAGGCCAACAAGAAAAAGATAACTAGAGGAAAGCATGGATATGGGGATATTTATTGCTTTAAAAGAAGGCTACTGGGCCCTCCCTGGTGGCGCAATGGGTTAGGAAGCATCACTGCAAGCTGGCAGTAGTCGCATTGGTGTGAGTTCCATCCCCAGTGCAAGTTCCATCCCCAGCCCCGGAGGTGACCACATGGCTCCGTGGACCTCTTCTGACCGGACCTCTTCTGACCGCTGGCTGCTCCCCTCAGCAGTGTACTTCCTTGATCTGCCTGTTCTGCTCCCCACTCTCTCTGGTGAATCCTCCCACCGCACCTGCATCTCTGGCCTGAATCCCAGTTCTCTATGAATACATAAATAAATCTTAAAAAAAATTTCTTTTAAGAAGAAGGCTACTGGGCCCTCCCTGGTGGCGCAGCAGGTTAAAGCACAGCACTAAGAAGCTAAAGCCACTTCAGCATGAGTTTGAACCCCGCCTGCCCCAGAGGTGAGTCCTCTCACCCCCCCTGCACTTCTGGCCTGTACCCCAGTTCTGTATGCATAAATAAATCTTAAAAAAAAAAAGAAGAAGAAGAAGGAGGCGGCGGCTACCTTGCACTTTACTGTAGGCTGAGAGGAGGGAGTCAGTAGAGAGGGAGAAAAGATTCGGGATGCCACAAGTGTCAGTATTGTATGAATTGAAAGGTGATAGATGGCCTGAGGTTAGGCCTAGGCAGGAGTAAGAGACCCTGGTTAGTAATAACTGTTGTTCACCTAGTTCCTCATCTGAGTGGTCATTACCACATGAGAGGTGTTCATTTCTGAGATTCCCACCTCCTCTCTAGAGGGATTCTGTATTGCAGAACTCCTGGGAATCAGTGAACTGTCTGCTCTTGTGTCTGTTGAGTACAAACTGAATTACATAGGACACTACTATTTATTTGGCACCCAGTGCTGTTTGCTTATAGGTGGGAAAGACAATTGTATCTATTGCGTCTGTTTTCTTTCATAGTAACTGTTTATTCTGGTTGGTCCCCAACCAGAACAAATTGGTTTTTTTTGTTTTGTTTTTGAAATTTTGGGGAAGACTGGTTTTATAATGACAGAGAGTATGTACTATTTTCTGTACCTTTTCAGCACCAGGAGAGTACTCCTTTTTGACTTGAATGAGACTGGCACAGTAACTTATGCTACAGGTTTCAAACCTTTAAAGTATAAATTTTAAAAGAAAAATATAGTAAATTATAATTTGCTATAGACAACTTGTATAGATGTATTATAACTTACTAGAGAAACATACCTCTACTCAAGGTCCTTAAAAATTATCCTGAAATCAGTTTGAGCCTAGAAAATTATACCTGGCAGAGTGCGCAGTTTGATTTTCTTTCTCAAGCTGGCAAGCCACATATTTGGGGAGAATGCTGGTTTTTAAAGTGGAAAGGAAAGATACTAAAATAATTTTTTTCTGGTTCATTTCAGGGAAAATACCAAGTTTCTTTTTTGATGTTTGTACTTTTTTCTTCTTGTTTTGTCATAATCTCAGCATCTCACACATCACCTTATAAATGTAGGTTTTCATTTTCATTTTGTCCTAAAATCACTTGTAATTTCTTTGTTACCATGCAGGCTGAATGATTTTAAATTTTTCTGGGCCAGATTTCCCCAAGGAAAATATTCTAGAGCCTTTTTGATTGTTTTCAGGCATTTTCATTTTATATGTCTTTAACCACATTAGATTGAGAGTTTATTTCTTGAGAATGGAGTAATTCTTAAAAGAATGATATTCAAAGATGGCAATATTTCCTCAAACCTAAGACTCCCTGATGAATTTTGTTTTCAGCTTTGGTCACAAGCTGGCACCTGAAAGGGTGGCCTAAGTGCTGGGCTACAGTTTTTCTAGCATGATTTCTTTTTTCTCATTTATACACACAAGAACTGGTGTCTAGGCCAGGCACAGAGGGTGAGAGGATTCACCAGAGACAGAGTGGGGAGAAGAACAGTTGGATCTACTGAAATACACTGCTGAGGGGAGCATCGGGTGAGACAGGAGAGGTCTGCTGCCCACGTGGGTTAGCTCAATAGTGCTTTGAGACTTAGCCACCAGAGGCCCTGGACTACAGTTTTAAACAGTTCATCTCACGTTACTTGTTTCTTTATTATGTTTTCATTATTAGTATTATCCTCAACCTACTTTTTATTTTACAAAAATTTTAAAAACCTTTTAGAATCTCTAGATCACTTCACATTTGGTTAAAACTTCATCATAGACACTCAGCTAGATACATATTCAAGTATTTTTTCACACTGTTGAGAACTCATGAATTAGTGATCACAAAACTGTCAGTTTTTCCCACTATGGTACCTTATGCTTCTATAGTGTACCCTTATGCTTCTATATTGTATAAAACATGTATATTAAAATTTAAATTTTCTAGACTAGAAAAATAACTTCTATTTTTTTCTTTATATACCCCAATAGATGATCTTACCCACTCCATTTTAAACAATAGTTATTTAGTGAGTATATGTATTGTTGAGGATTACTGTGACTACCAGTAACAAAACCTAAAAAAATTACCACCGTAAACAAGACAATTTTCATTCACATAAAAAAATGTGACAGTAAGCAATCTGGGACTGAGATGGTAGCTCCCAAGATTATCTGAGATATGGGCTCCTTCTACTTCTTGTTTTTCTAACTCCAGAATGTGGCACTCATCCCTGTGTTCCAAGTTGGCTATATAGAAAACAGCCTTGACTCCAGGGGCTTAAGCAGTATGAAGGAGGAAGGAGTTGAAAAAGGACTTGTGACTTCACTTTAAGGAAGACATTCTGTAAGTCCATAAGATAATTGCTGATTACATCTTGTGAGCTAGAATTTTCTGTGTGGTCATCCCTAGCTTTAAGGGAAGCCAGGAGGAAATGTAGTCATTTCTTTTGGCTGGGTAACAACGCACAGCTAAAATTTGGAGTGGAAGGATTTAAAGTGACTGATCATTAATTCCTGCCACATGGAAGTAGTCTGCATGAAGTATAACCCACATGAATTATAATTCACCCATTTAAAGTGTGAAGTTCAGGGTCCTCCCTGGTGGTACAAGTTAAAGCGTAGCACTATGAAGCTATTCACAGCCTCTGCAGCATGAGTTACATCCCTGGCCAGGGAGGTGACCCACATGGCACAGGAGACCTCTCTAGTGTATTTCAGTAGATCTGCCTGTTCTGCTTCCCCACTCTGTCTCTGGTGAATCCTCTCACCCTCCTACATCTCTGGCCTACACCCCAGCTCTTGTATGCATAAATAAATAAATAAATCTTAAATAAATAAAAGGTGGAAGCAACCCTGGTGCCCATTAAGCAGATCAATGGATAAACAGTATGTACTATATACAAACAATGGAATATTATTCAGCCTTCAAATAGAAGGAAGTTCTGAAACATGCTACAATATAGCTGAACCTCCTTGCAGGTGTTTTGCTGATAGAAATAAGCTATTCACAAAAGACAGTTTATGATTCTACTTGTACAAGTAGCAAGCGTAGTCAAATACAGAGAGAGTAGATTCTTAACTTTGCCATGATCTTGGGGTGGGGGGGGAAGAAGAGGTATTATCTAGGAGTTACTGTTTTATTAAGTATAATGTTTCAGGTTTTAAAAAATATTCATGCATGCAAGAACTGGGGTACAGGCCAGATGTACAGGGGTGAGGAGGTGAGAGTATTCACCACAAAGTGAGGAACAGAACAGATGAACTGACTGTAATACACTGCTGAGGGGAGCAGTGGGCAGGATAGGAGAGGTCTGCTGTGCCATGTGGGCCACCTCCCTGGCCAGGAATGGAACTCACACTGCAGTGACTGAGACTAGCGTCATAGTGCTGCACGTTAACATTGTGCCACCAGGGAATCCCAGTATTTCAGTTTCATACAGAGAAAAGTTACAGAGATGGATGGTGGTGTTGCTTGTACAACCAGTGTAAATATATATAAAGCCACTAACCTGTATATATTTAAGTTATTTTATATAGTATATATTAAATTTTTTTAATTAAAAATATTTTTAAATAGTTTTAATTTCTCCAGCTAAGTATAATCCCTCTTGACTTACTTTATGTATGTGATGTTATGTGGTAGGGTTTTCTTCAGACTTCTGGCATATATGTTCAGTTGTCTCCGCACCATTTGGTGAAATGACTTTTTTGTCTTCGTTGAATTGTCTTGGCATCTCTGTTGAAAATCAGTTGATCCTAAATCAGAGGGTTTATTTTCTGACGTTCTGCTATTTTGTCTGAAATTTGTTTACCTATTTATATCCTTATGCCTATGGAACACTATCGTGATTAATGTAGCTTTGTATTAAGTTTTGAAATCAGGAAGTGTGACTCCTGCAAGTTTGTTATTTTTCAAGATAGCTTTTGTTATTTTGGGTCCATTGAATTTCCATCTGAATTTTCTGAGCAGTACGTCATTTTCTACAAAAAAACCAGCTGGGATTTTGATAGGAACTTGTAGATTAAGTTGGAGGATATTGCCATTTAACAATATTCCAATCCATGAACCATGAATGTCTTTCCCTTTTATGGCTTATATTTCTCTCAATAACTGTTTTCTTTCCTGTTTTGAAGATGTATTTATTTATGCATATAGAATGGGGTATAGGCCAGAGGTGCAGGGGCAGTAGTAAGAGGCTTCACCAGAGACAGAGTGGGGAGCAGAACAGGCAGATTGACAAAGTACACTGCCAGGGAGGAGCAGCAGGTGAGGTCTGCTGCGCCTTGTGGTTCCTCCCTGGCCAGGGATTGAATTTGTGCTGAAGTGGCTGTGGCTAGTTTAACAGTGCTGCACTTTTAACTCCTTGCACCACCAAGGAGGGCCCTCAGTAACATAGTTTTCAAATTATGTTTTGCACTTTTAATTTATTCCTGTTCTTATTGATGCCATTGAAGTGAAAATGTTTTCTCAGTTTTATTTCACTGATTCATTGCTACCCTATAAATATTTAATTGGTTCTAGTATGTTCACATAACATTTGTTTATTCTTATACTTAATATTTACTGAATTCTTTAAGATTTTCCATATATAAGATCATGTCTTCTGTGAATTGAAGTAGTTTTATTTTTTTCTTACCAATCTAGATGCCTCTTATTTCTTGCCTTATTGCCTGGCTAGAATTTCTAGTGTCATGTATCATGCCAGATAGACATGACAAAAAATGGATGTTTTTTGTTATGTCTTTTTCTTTTTGTGTGTATGTGAGAGTGAAGAACTGGTTTGGGGGTGAGAGGATTCACTAGAGACAGGGTGTGGAGCAGAACATGTGGCTCTACGGAAATATATTGCTAAAGGGGAGCAGCAGGTGAGACAAGAAAGGTCTAATGCACCGTGTGGGCTAACTCCCAGGCTGGGAGTCCAAACCCATGCCGAAGTAGCTGGTGATAGCTTGATAGGCTGCGACTTAACCCCTGGGCCACCAGGAAGGCCTGACAATCTTGTCTTACTCCTGGGGAAGACTTTTGATTTTTTTTTCACCACTAAATACAATATTAGTTTTTGGTATGACATTATGGTATTAAGTATATAGTTGTACTAGTATTTTGTATGTGGGTATGCTAATAAATGCTTGTGCCCCATGGTTAGAAAAAAATGTGATTTATAGCCTGAAGCTTTTATGACTTTGGGCATTTTATGTAGCTCCTTTGTTTTATGTTTCAGCAATGGCTGCCATCCGGAAGAAACTGGTGATTGTCGGTGATGGAGCCTGTGGCAAGACTTGCTTGCTCATCGTCTTTAGCAAGGACCAGTTCCCAGAGGTGTATGTACCTACAGTGTTTGAGAACTATGTTGCAGATATTGAAGTGGATGGAAAACAAGTGAGTGTAACTTCCATAACAATTAGTACTATGTTAGTTATCAGGCAATTCATAAAGCCTTTGGAGAATTTGGCCCTTTCCCTTTGCTTCTTCTGTACATAATATAAAAAGAACAGCAATTTTGAAACAAATCCATTGTCATCCTCCTGTCTTAGCCCAAATTTACTCATTTTTTGATTCCTATCATCCAGGCTTTGTCTATAGTCCTACGTATTTCACATCAGGAAACTTTATATTATCTGTTATTTTTCAGCTTTATTTATACTTGAATTTTAGTTTATTGCCATATGGAAAATAAAATTTTAGAATTTTAGACAAAAACCCATCTTTGATGGGTAGGCATGAAAATAATTTTTATCAGGGATTTCATTGAGGACTAAATATTAAATTACTAGGAGAAGAGATCCTTAACAGTTCTACTGATCACCACCAGTACTGTGATGTTTAAACATCTTTACTTATATTTAATTTAAAAAGTTGTTTGTTTGCTTGTTTTTAACTTCAAAATAAATAGGCTGCCACAGTCACTCTTTCTCTCTCACTCTCTAAAGGTTTATTTATGCATACAAGAACTGGGGTATAGGACAGCAGTGTTGCAGGGGGGTGAGAGAATTCACCAGACAAGGGTGGGGAGCAGAACTACTGAAATACACTGCTGAGGGGAACAGCAGCCAAGACAGGCAAGTTAAGAAGTCTGCTGCACCATGCAGGTCAGCTCCCTAGTTGGGCATGGAACTCATGCTGTAGTGGCTGACGATATAACTTGATAGCACTGTTTTATACTCCTGGCCCACCAGGGAAGCCCCTGTCACAGTCACTTCAATTACTTAACTTGGTGATGAAGACAGTATTTTCCCCCATCTTTATGCTGAAAGCCCACTAGCAAGACTGGGGCAAAACTGGAACTAGTTTACTTTTATATCTCTGCTCCCTTTTGTGTCAGAATAACATCTTACCCAGTGTTCTGTGCAACTCCCTTTGCAAATGGGTATGCTGAATACAAAACTAGAGCAAAGGGCTCCTCTCCCACACTTTCAGTCCTCTTGAGCATTCAGTCACATAGTTCATGTTGCTAGTACGTAAAGTATTGACTCGCACAATTCCATCAACTGTTTCCCTTCTCATTTTACTGTTTTACCTACTAAGCCTTTCCATCCCAGTGTACCCAGTTCATTTATGTCACTGTATATGGAAAGTATATTAGGATAGCTGTTAGCCATTCTACCACTTACCATTATAGGGCATTCCAATAATTTTGAACTGTCTTTATTTGTAAAATGGTTTAAACCATTTTACAGGTGTCATCAGGATTCTGTTAAGTAAATGGAAGCACCAAAGCACTTTACAAATTGGGTTAAAGAGCATACTCAAAACTTTATAATTTGAAGTCTATTTTATTTGATTGCATTCTGGGTCACAGTGATTACTCTCATGCCACGAGCAATCCTAAGGCAAATAAATTCCAGGCTCAGAGAACTCTGAGTTCTACCCTAACAGATGGCTCATAGTACAGAATATTGCCAATTTTAACCTCGGTCGGTTCACTGCTTAAGTGCTTAGATGTAGGTATTTCTGTAGGCCTGATAGGAAGACTGATTTTATGTAGAGACAGGACCCAGTTATTTGGAAATGTGCTGACATCTTTCAGCCTGCTGTCACATAACAGTACTTTTATCAAACTTACAGTGTCAGGTTGGTATTTTCTTAGCATATTTCTCAAAAGCCTAATGAGTGTATATTGCTGGTTTTATTTACCATGTCATTCCATCCAGCTCTGAGATGCTATTAGTTGCTGTGTCTCTGTATAACCATCAGTTCAGAATCTTTGCTGCCTGTAGCAGTTCAAATGTTTTGGGGACAATAGTAGCTCTTCTGTCTTTGTTTAACAACATCTGTACTTAGGTGATTTTGGAATGAGGATCTTCCCCATAAGAAATTTAGAGTACCTTCACTTAAAAGCTTGAGAAACAGTTGGTTGTCTGCCTTACATTGTCAGCTTTGAACATACCTAACCCTGGTGATATATCTAGGCGTGCCCTCTCACCCAAGAAAGGAGAAAAACCCTGAAATAAAGGTACTTCACTTGGAAGAGGTAATAGAGCCTAGCTGCCTCCCTTAGAGCAACTCTCCTCAAGATGGTAGAGCCTAGGAATTTTAATAGTATTAATGGAGCCAAGGGAGTCAACTAGGATGGTAGGTGATCATGTCCCAGAAATAGCCCTACCCAAAATGGAAGCACCATTTTTTTGTCTTTTGGTTTTTTTAAAGATTTATTTATTTGTTCATACAGAACTGGGGTACAGGCCAGAGGCTCAGGGGCGGCGAGAGGCTTCACCAGA
>NW_004567105.1:61394013-61438142 GCF_000260355.1 Condylura cristata
GTGTGGTCACCTCCGGGGCAGGCGGGAATCGAACTCATGCGGAAGTGGCTTTAGTTTCTCAGTGCTGTGCTTTAACCTGCTGCGCCACCAGGGAGGGCCTTTTTTGTTTTTTTAAGGTTTATTTATGCATACAGAACTGGGGGACAGGCCAGAGGTGCAGAGGCAGTGAGAGGATTCACCAGAGACAGAGCGGGGAGCAGAACAGGCAGGTCGAGAAAGTACATTGCTGAGGGGAGCAGCAGGTGAGACAGAAGTCTGCTGTGCCATGTGGGTCAGCTCCCTGGCTGGGGATTAAACTCGTACTAAAGTGGCTATGGCTAGCCACTGTGATTTAACCTGTTGCACCACCAGGTGGCCCAGAAGCACCATTCTGATATGAGACAAGCTCAACACCCTAGAATCATTTATTAGGTAATAGGCAGGGTTGGATGGGTTTGACTGAGCACCTATGAGATATGGAATGGCCAGGTGATACCATTTCACAAGAGAAGGAATAAGCTTTACCATTCTGAGGTTAGGCTTGTGATGAGGATTGGGCATCAATATATCATAATATACCTACCAAGTTATTACATGTGTACATGATAGAGTACAGTAGGCCCTGTTGAGGCTGTGAATGATGTATCTAGGGGCAAAGATTGAAGGTGAAAGAGGAGTAGCCACCCACCAACTGTAAGGAAGGAATGCTATTTAGAAACTAAAATTTAGTCTGTGAAAGTGCTTAGAAAGGTATTCCTAGCATTGAAAGGAGAGTTCTCTGGGGCCCAAAGGCCCACTTAGCAGAGGATGTTAAAAATCTACTCTGGTTCTAAGGAGTGGTACAGTGCTGGACAATGTGGAATGAGCACTCTATCCACAGTCCAGGCAATGGTTTGCCCTCCTACCACAGGAAGGTTCCCAGAACAGAGACACTTTCCTACTTAATGTGATATATGCATGTATTCTTTTTTTTTTTTATTTTATAAATTTATTTTTACATATTTTTGTGCATTTTTCCATCTCAGTTGCAATCCCCTTGGGTTTCCAACATCACCAAATCACCCATGTGCCATCACCATGTATTCATCTTTTGAACAGTAAAGATAAAGCCTGTCCTGTCAGCTCCAACCTTGGCTAACACCCTACATGGTGTCATTCCTTACTTACCAAACCAAATGCAATCCTGTCCTCATGTTTTCCGCAAAGGAAACTGTTGTGTGGAAATATATTACAATTACTCAGTTTTGTTTTCCCATCTCTTGCCTTATATATTATTCACAAATTGATTTCTCCTCTTGCTCATCCACTTTATTTCCTTATAAAACGTTTTTTATAATGAAAAGCATTATCTACGAGGTTATTTTTTATTTCATATTTTGAACTAGGCAATTTATTCAATTCTGTTACTATTTTTAAAATGAAGTTTTGAGAGATTTCAGAGGTGTACTTAAAAACAATTTACATACAACTTCCAGCTTCGGATTTGAAATTTACAAAAGTGTGTCTTACAGTTTTACAGTTTTTTATTTGCATGTATCATGGTAAATCATAATACTGAAAGTGGGCCACCTCTTTGGAAAGTGGGTAAAGGAATTAATCTTGCATTTTCTTGTGTTTTTCCCATCACAGGTGGAATTGGCTTTGTGGGACACAGCTGGGCAGGAAGATTATGATCGCTTGAGGCCCCTCTCCTACCCAGACACTGATGTCATACTGATGTGTTTCTCTATTGACAGCCCCGATAGTTTAGGTGAGTGATGCTGTAATATGATGTTTTTGCTGCTCTATGCCTAACTCCAACCTGGTTTCTCACTATCTGGGCATCAGGTAGCTAAAGAGCAGATCTGAGTTTCCAAGAAGGAAACAGCAGTGGCCAGAGTCACACAGCCCTGGGACTTTGAGTTTTGGGTCCCTTTCAACCTAGGTATCTCACAGCTGCCATATAAAACCATAACTTTTGGACTAAGTTTTGCTCAAGGCATTTTGGAATGTTCACGCCTTTTTTTCAGTACTTCTAGTTAGACTGCAGATTCCCAAATATCTAGGTTGCTGATTTGCTGTGGAAGAGGGAACAGCTGTGTTTTTAAAGCCCTTTTTTAGCCTTTTTTAGGTAATAGACTTGAATCTAAGCATTCTACTTGCTCAGATAGGCCAGAAATCTTTTCCTTTAGAAAAATACTGAGTAATGCTGACCTGCAAAACAAGGAATGAGGAAGGCCTGAAACAGAACTTGGTTTCAGTTTGTGCTGAAGGTGAATTGTCTCACTTGGTGCTGTAGTACTCTCTTTATAGGCAACAGGTGGGCCAACGATATTGTCATTAAGACAGAACTCTTGAGGGGTTTCTCTCAGACTTTATACTTACTTGCTCAAGATTTTGAAACAAGGAATCAAATTGAGATTGAGCCTCTTTTGCATTATATCCTAAGAAGAAAGAACTGTTTGTCATTATTTTACTTAGGTCATTTTCAACTTTTTTAGTTTTGGTTTTCAAACCTTCCTTTGAGGGACTGTTGGAAGGTCCTGGATGCTGGGGCAGAACTTTAGGCCACAGAGAACAAGATGCCTCATGACAGCCTCCCCTCAGACTTACACATCATAGACGTTGCCCAAATCCTATGAGAATGAGGACTTGGTGCCCTGTGCACAATCTTCTAAGGTATAATCCTATAGAAGGTATAATCCTTACCTTCCAGGAGGAAAATACCTGGAGAGCAACAAATTATTCTTCAGTCTCACCTTTTCCTATTAAGAACATGTTTGTTGGGCTTTAACTTTTTACTTCTATTTACTAGCCATGACTTGTTTCTTACTGGTCCCTCCACAGAGAGCAGAGAGATTTGATTTCCCTTTCAAAGTATGCACACATCCTGAGATAGGGACTGGGTATTGGAGCCCGATGTGCCTTCACAGAAGACTATGGTGGCATAGAGGTTAAAGTCAGTGCTGTCAAGCTATGGCCAGCCTCTGTCCATGAGGTTGATCTCCAGCAAGGGAGCTGACTCACATGGCATGGCAGATCTGCCCTGTCCTGCTCTCTGCTTCCCACTCTGAATATGGTAAATCCTTTCTCTCCCCACACCTCTGGCCTGTACTGCAGTTCTTGTATGCCTAAATAAATAATCTTTAGAAAAAAAAAGTCTCATGAAAACCAAGACAGAGACAATTCACTGTAATTTATACATCCTAAAATTGGGGTAGTAAGGAAGACTGTTAATGGTAGTAGTTATTGGGCATCTATTTATGGAGCTCCTAGATGATGGGAGGCAGCAGAACAAAAGGAACAATTAGCCACTATCCCTACACACAAATACCAGTAAATACAATAACAGTGTTACCAAATAACATTTGTAGAGGTGGGTATGGAGTGATCCATCTTAGTGTGTTCCTTTTAGAGGATGACTATAGGTTGGTGAGAGACTTCCCTGAAAAGGTTACTTCTGAGCAGGTATATGAAGGAGTATCACAATATGCAATGAAATACCTTTCTGGTACCAGGCACAGGTTACTGAAGCGAAGAGAAAAGAAGGAATGCAGTGTAGCTGCAACAGAGGGAGTGGGAGTAAGGGTCAAAGACCCATGTGGTTAGTAGTATGGCCCTCTCCTTTATTTTTTATTAAAGATCTATTTATACATACAGAACTGGAATACAGGCCCGATGTGCAGGGGCAGTGAGATGATTCACCAGAGACAGAGTAGGGAGTAGAACAGGCAGATCGACGCTGCTGAGGGGAACAGTGGGCGGGTCAGGAGAGAGATGCTGCGCCATGTGGGTCAGCTCCCTGGCCAAGGATCAAACTTGTGCTGAAGTGACTATGATTAGCTTCGTAGTGCTGTATCTTAACCTGTTGTCCCTACCAGGCCCTATCCTTTCATTGTGAATGGAAGATTCAAACAAGGGAACAATGTGACCTTGCTTACCTTTTAAAGTGAAAGCTGTCCCAGCTGAACTGAAAACTAATAACCATGGGGTACAGAGGTTAGGGCATGTTTCAGGACTCTTTGACTTTTCTGCTAAATGTGCTGGCCTTGTGTTTTTTTGAAGATTGAGACAATGCACTTCTTTGGGAACCCTTTTGTTCCAGAATTTTGAGTTTCAAGTTATGCTAGTGATCTTATGAAGTCTGTAGCTGCTAAAACCGTCTCTATACTGATAGGTCCAAGATGAGTGCATGTGAGAGGTTGGACTTGGGCCACTCGTCCATCATGGTGTACTTATACCACTTTTCTAGATCAGTACAGTATTGGCAAAAAGCTATAGTTGGTTATCATTCTCTAAAGTCACACTTGAGCAATTTGAAATAGCAGTAGTTGGTGGTCATGCTGAGGGTTTGTGAACAGAGTAAAGAGAAAACATGCAGATCCTGGGCTAGCTGTGCTCCAGAATAGGAACTCTTGTGAGCTGTGGTCAGAATCCTCTACCAACAATGACAGGAATAGCCCATGGGCAGCCTCTGTCATGGGGCAGGCGACATCATCATGGAGCCACCATGTATTCAGAATCATTTGTTCCTTCAAGCCTTTACCTGGGCCCTACCTCTGGAGTCTTTGAACTTTGGTGGAGCTAAGAAAACTGCTGATTCTGTGCTTCAGGTTAGGGGATTAGGTTTTGCCTTTTTGTAGGTTTGAAATTAGTGAGATTTCGTTAAATATCCAGTGTACTTATAATTTCTTTGCAATTTAATTACGGGTCTTGGAATTCAAGAGAATGTATGTATCCCCAGTTATGTACCTTTTGCTTCTTTCAGAAAACATCCCAGAAAAGTGGACTCCAGAAGTCAAGCATTTCTGTCCCAACGTGCCCATTATCCTGGTTGGGAACAAGAAGGATCTTCGGAATGATGAACACACAAGGCGGGAGCTAGCCAAGATGAAGCAGGCATGGTCTGGGGCAGGGCTGTCTTCCTGTAACATTCTTAAAACAGTCCACAGTTGGAGGTTCAGGGAATCCATTAAAAACCTTCACAGATCAGGCTGTTTCAGAGTCCCAGAAGTTTCTCTTGGGATCTGGCAATGGCTCTCATTGCTAGGACCAACACACACAGGGGTCCCTAAGACTCCCACATATGAGCTACAGTCGTCTGTGAAGTAGTGCGTGAGCTCAAGCACTCCCTGCCTGAGAAAGGATCATCACAACAGTAGTCAGTGTCCCAGATGTAGGAATTTAATCAGACTCCCTAATTTCACTCTCTTGTTATACCTTGGTATAAGTGAGGCCACGGATAAATAAGTGGGTGACAACTGAAGGATCAAGAAATCTAAGGGCAAGGAGTTCAGACAAAGCCGAGATGCCTTTATAGAAGTGATGATAGAGGTGTTGTCTTGGCTTCTGGGACAGCTTATCACTGCTTATCTCAGAAGGATGCCTTGAGAGATTGTCAGTTTAGCTCTTCCCATTGTGATTTCTCTTTAAGGGTCAGGATATAGTTTCTTCCAGGGACTTTCCAGTCTTCTTTGTGCTAACTACATGAAGACCCATGGCTTACTCTGGAATGACAGCTTGAGGAATTTTGCCCCTGATTCCTCCTCAGTTTTCCAGTATTCATCTGACCTCTACCTTTTTTCTACTTCCAGAGAACACATTTGATAGAGATTTTATATTGGGGTTGGGGGTCATTTCATGGGACTCAAATTGGGAACTCCTCAACTTTTCAAACAAGTCTTTCAGCTGGTTTTGAATATGCTACACCTATTTACTATGTATGTAACACAACTGAAAAGCACTCTTCTCTCTTGTCAGGAGCCGGTAAAACCGGAAGAAGGCAGAGACATGGCAAACAGGATTGGCGCTTTTGGGTACATGGAATGTTCAGCAAAGACCAAAGATGGAGTGAGGGAGGTTTTTGAAATGGCCACGAGAGCTGCTCTGCAAGCCAGACGTGGGAAGAAAAAGTCTGGGTGCCTTGTCTTGTGAAACCCTGCTGCAAGCACAGCCCTCATGCGGTTAATTTTGAAGTGCTGTTTATTAATCTTAGTGTATGATTACTGGCCTTTTTTTTTTTTTTCATTTATCTATAATTTACCTAAGATTACAAATCAGAAGTCATCTTGCTACCAGTATTTAGAAGCCAACCTGATTATTAATGATGTCCAACCTGCCTGACCTACTGGGGTCCTCTGACACTGCTCTTAACAGCCCTCCTCTGCACTCCCACTTGACACACAGGCGCTAATTTCAAGGAACTTCTTAACTTCTTGCTTCTTTCTAGAAAGAGAAACAGTTGGTAACTTGTGAATTCAGCTGTAACTACTTTATAACTAACATGTTCTGCCTATCATCTGTCAGCTGCAAGGTACTCTGGTGAGTCACCTCTTCAGAGCTAAATCTGTTGAAGGAGTAGCAGATTTCATTATTTTATAGTTCTGGGGTTGGCATTCACCTTTTCAAATATGCTGGACCAGAAAGACCCAGGTCCATGCAGCTGTGGCAAAGTTACAGTTCTGTGGTTTCATGTTAGTTACCTTATAGTTACTGTGTAATTAGTGCCACTTAATGTATGTTACCAAAAATAAATATATCTACTCCAGATTAGATGTAGTATTTTTTGTATAATTGGATTTCCTAATACTGATATTTGTCATCCCTACAGAAAGTGTATTGGTTTTTTAAAAAAGAAAGTGTATTTGAAAATAAAGTCAGATGGAAAATTCATTTTTAAAATTCCCGTTTTGTCAGTTTCTCTGATGAAAGATGGCCATATCACCTGTTTTAGGCCCCACATAATCCCAGCACTCCTCCCCAGAGCTGGGCTAAGTAAATAGGGATTTGGTTTCCTGCCTGAGGCACTTAAGACACTTCAGAAGGTGGCATAACCTGTCTCACCTGGACTGCAGGGTCTGGCTCTAGGTCACAGTGCTCTTTCTCTTCACTGTATCCAGGTTCCCTCCCAGAGCAGCCACCAGTTCTTGGGTGGTACTCTGTTTCTCTTTTCTCTCCAGCTGACTAAACTTTTTTTCTGTATCAGTTAATTTTTCCAACTACTAATAGAATAAAGGCAGTTTTCTAAACTTCCTGTATCCTGGTGTTTGTGTTACTCTCTCCAGGGCTGAGGGTGTGGGAGGATGGACTCAGCTTTTCACTTTGAAGGTTCTTTCAGGGTTCAGAATGCCAGCTTCCCCTACCACCCCCACCTGCAGTCTTCCAGTAACCTGGCTCTTGCTCTTAGTGTAAACGATTATCTGGTATTACTTCCAAGTTCAGAATGGCAGTGAGATAGGGAATGTAGCCTACTGGGGATAAACACAAGGCAATCCAAGCAGTGCTTGCTGAATCTCAGGAGAGTGCCATTTTGTTCCTATTTTCACTATCTTATTTCCATATCTGAGCTCTAAAGTTGACCAGATATTGAGAATGGCCTGAAATTAGTTGGGTTCTCTTGGCCCTGAATGCTGTTAGGCTTTACCCCTGGAAGTCTGAAGCAGAGTCCCAGGTGCTCCTCAAAAAAGCCTGTGTGCTGCTGCACTGGGGTGTAGAAGGAAAGAGAAGGTCTTAGCTATGAACATGCTGTAGGCAGCCCTAGAATGTAGGAAAATGAGAGCCCATTTTGGGATCCTGCACCGGCAGTGTCTGCCATTGCCCAACTCCTACAGCCACAGCCTCATCAGAGACAGAAATTGCCTTGCAGCCCTGCCAACTGCAATCAGCACAGCACATTAACTTGCTCTCTATATCTAGTGAAAACACTGCACATGCCATAAGACTATAAACATGGTATAAGTTTGGAGCATATTGTGGCCCAGAACTGGGCCCACAGCTGTTGCTGTTAAAGTCTCCACTAGCTGGGACCTAAACCCTAACTGAAGAACCTTTACGAAAACACTGAAGCTCTTGGCGCTTGGCCCTGGGCCTGGCTCTTGGGCGTGGTAATCCAAGCGGTAGCCAGAAGGCCGCCCTTCCTGGGCAGGACCAGACGTGCCCGCGGCTCTGCTCATTCAGGGCGGTGCCTGCATCCGGCCCGACCGACCGCACCCCCCTCCTGGCCGAACACCAGACGGGGGAAGGGGGAGGCCGGATAAGGCGGGGCCACAAAGGGTGGAGCGCCCGGAAAAGTGCCTGGGCCATGTGACCCCCGTTGCGAGCCTGTTAAATCTGGCGCTGCAGGGCCTGGTTTCATAGTGCAATTCTCCCATTCTCGCTGCGCGCCATGTGTGCTGCTCAAGTCACCCGGGCCGCATCTGCAGCCCAACGCTCAGTGTACTCCTTCTCTGCGCGCCCGCTGGCCGGCGGGGAGCCTGTGTGCTTGGGTTCCCTGCAGGGCAAGGTGTTGCTGATTGAGAATGTGGCCTCGCTCTGAGGAACAACGGTCCGGGACTATACCCAAATGAACGAGCTGCAGCGGCGCTTGGGACCCCAGGGCCTGGTCGTACTCGGTTTCCCGTGCAACCAATTCGGGCATCAGGTGAGCCAGGCGTGGTGGCGAGTGGATGCGTGTACAACACGGGAGGGATGGCAGACGTGGCGTCTAACTGGACTCGGCATCCGTGTAGCCTGGGCACTGGGAGGCTGGCCACCAGCACGCGTCCCTTCTCAGCCCTCCTGGCTGAGCTTCAGCTCCACCCTGGAGTTACGGGAGCAGGGCAAGGCTGTCAGAAAGTTTTCCCCTTCTCTCCCGGCCCCCGTTTCAGCCCCTTTTTATCCCGCCGCAGGAAAATACCAAGAATGAAGAGATCCTGAATTCTCTTAAGTACGTCAGACCCGGCGGCGGATTCGAGCCCAACTTTATGCTTTTCGAAAAGTGCGAGGTGAATGGTGCGAAGGCGCACCCCCTCTTTGCTTTTCTGAGGGAGGCTCTCCCTGCGCCCAGTGACGACCCCACGTCGCTCATGACCGACCCCAAGTTCATTACCTGGTCTCCGGTGTGCCGCAACGACGTATCCTGGAACTTTGAGAAGTTCCTGGTGGGCCGGGATGGTGTGCCTGTGCGCAGGTACAGCCGTCGCTTTCCCACCATCGACATTGAGTCTGACATCCAAGCCCTGTTGTCCCAGGGGCCCGGCTCTGCTTAGGGTGTCCTTCCAGCCCTGCTGTTTTTGGCGGTCACAGTGCTGTCCTATGGGGATTTCATCCATGACGGTGTTTCCTCTAAACCTGTATGGAGGGACACCTGATAACCGGGAAAATTCCCCAAGGTGGGTGCTAACACTGTCCAGAAACAAGGCTCCTCACTAATAAAAGTGCTAAGTGTCAACAGAACTTTGTGTATGTCCTTTGTGAGTACAAACTAGGAACACTTCCTGTACAACTTCACTGTCCTAGTCCCGGGGCTTAAGCCTTATCCTAACCACACCATGGGAAGCCTGGGTCCGGTTCCATTGTTTCTCCCTCTGCCCAGACGTGCAGCAGAGCCACTTCAATGCCCTGTAAGGAAAGTTCCTTTTTTTTTTTTTTTTTAAGTTGGGTAGAAGAACTGGGATGTAGGCTAGAGAGGGAGTGAGGGGGAAGTGTGTGTGTGTGAAAGGATTCATCAGAGGCAGAAGGAAGCAGAACAGGCAAATTTACTTAAATACACTGTTAGGGTGAGCAGTGAGTGAGACAGGAGAGATCGGCTATGCCCTATGTGGGTCAGCACTGGGGAGAGAATTCAAGTGGTAGGTAGCAGTGATAATGCTGAGGCTTAACCACTAGGCTACCTAGGAGGCCCAGGAAAAGTCCTTATTCCAGAAATAGGAAGACAAGTCAAAGGTTGATTGCTTAATCCCTGTGGTTAACCTCTGTTCTGAGAATTTGCTGAATATGCCTTTCACAGAAAGTAATACCCTGTGTTCTCACATTCAGAGAGGCCCACACAACCCATTTTATACAATTGGAAGCTCATGCAATATACATTCTTTCCCCATTACTTTGCTTGATATTTGCGTTTCATGCTCAGTGTTAACATTGGCTCTGAAGCTGCCATTACTGGTTGATACTACAGCAGGAAGCTAGAAAATGGGTCTAGGCAGTCAGAAACAGCACCCTACCGTCCCCAAGCTTTCAGCAGCCAGAGAAACAACTGCAGACCAGGAAGGTGCCCCCTTTTCCAATTAAATTAAAATGTAACATTCAGAATACCAACATAATAACACAATAGCAACAGACCAAAGCTGGCTTCAGGATAGGCTGGATAACATGGGAAACCTAAGTGGGCCCCAGTAGCCAAGAAGATCCCCTCTGGCTCAGCCAATTAGTAAGACACAAAGCAAAAACACCAAAAGGCCAACCCATAACTCCCAGCCCCTTGTACCTATATAACCACTTGCCACCTCAGTGGCTACACGTCCAGGACCCCTCTCCTTCAAAGAGCTTTCTTATCCTTCCTACCTGCCTATCAAAATCTATCTCTTGCTTATCTGTATCTCTGATTTTGACACTGAATTCTTTAGTGACCAGACAGGAACTGAGGAAGAGCCCACCTGGGGTCTTTGGACTCCAAGTCTGCTCCATAAAAGCCCTAATACCTCTC
Source organism: Condylura cristata (assembly GCF_000260355.1). NCBI lineage: Eukaryota > Metazoa > Chordata > Mammalia > Eulipotyphla > Talpidae > Condylura > Condylura cristata. The sequence goes on from NW_004567105.1 coordinate 61,404,434, forward strand.
CTGTCTCAGAGGAAGAGACCTCTATCTATATGCCCCGCACTTAGCAGCTGCAGTCATCAGGCTCAAGGTAGATAGGGTCCTATCTTGGAGGCCAGTTGCTGCTTCTCAGCCATGGCTCAAATCCATTCTCTCCATCTGTTGGCCCTCCTGTCAGTAATCTTTCTCTACAGGCCTGGGACCATTTACTGTAATATATAATACAGTGCACTCTGCAGGGTTTGGATACAACTCTGCTTCTGGGCAGATAAGGACCCAGAAATACGTTGGCAGTGCCACTCAGTCCAGAATATGGGTCAGAGGCTTTAGGGTCTGTATTTGTGTTCACACAGGCTCATTTTTCTCCAGTCCTCCTAAGCAGGAGTCTTTGCTGCTGTCCTTCCTTTAGGTGCACCCTTACATAATTCAGGATTTAAGCACTTGTTCTGGTTCTCCGTCTTTTAAGATTTTTATTTTATTTATGCACATGAGAACTGGGGTGTAGGCCGGAGGTGTGTGTGAGAGAGGGAGTGAGAAGATTCACCAGAGACAGAGTGGGGAGCAGAACAGGTGAATCTACTGAAGTACACTGCTGAGGGGAGCACGATTAAGACAGGTCTGCTGTATCCTGTGGTCAGCTCCCTGGCTGGAGATGGAATTCATGCTGCAGTGGCTGGGGATAGCTTGACAGCACTGAGATTTTAACCCTTGTTCCACCAGGGAGGTCCAAACATCTATACATTCTTTATTACTCCACCAGGTAACCGCTGTCTGATGTGGAACATGTGTAGGTCAGAGACAGCGGTTACCTGGTGGACCTACACATGTTCCACATCATTGTGAATCAGCAACTCAAATGAAGAAGCAAAAGTAAAGGACTCATAGTGAGCTTCCCAGAGAACCTAGCCTTTGTTAGAAGCAACTGCAGAACATTGCTTCATCTGTGACCTTCTGAGAAGTGGAAGAGCTTTGCTGTTACTCAACTAAGTTCAGAAGCTTCTAGAAATGTCATGTTTTAATTTCCCTTTTTTTAATATTAACTCAAAATTATTTTTGCATATATAAGCTCACCATGATGTATACTTTAAATACTTTACAATTTCATTAGTCAATAATGTTTGAGCAAAACTGAAAAAAAATCTGATAAGGGCCCTCCCTTGTGGCGCAGCGGGTTAAAGCACAGCACTGAGAATCTAAAGCCGCTTCCGCATGAATTCGATTCCCGCCTGCCCCGGAGGTGACCACATGGCGTGACAGACCTCTCCTGACCAGCCCGCTGCTCCCCTCAGCAGTGTACTTCGTCGATCTGCCTGTTCTGTTCCCCACTCTGTCTCTGGTGAAGCCTCTCACCGCCCCTGAGCCTCTGGCCTGTACCCCAGTTCTGTATGCACAAATAAATAAATCTTTGAAAAAAAAAAAAATCTGATAAAATGAGGTCAGGCACTTCTTACACAATTAGCCCTTTACCAGATGACTCCCTTATTCTAATTGTCTCAATGTAGATCTACAAATAATATTTAAAGCAAATTTATTTTAGAGAAGCGTTCCTGGCCTGATTTTTACTGAGTAAAAATATTGATTAAAAAAATCTCCCTAAGGGCCCTCCCTGGGGGCACAGCCGGTTAAAGCAGAGCACTGAGAAGCTGAAACCACTGCAGCATGAGTTCAATCCCCACCCCAAAGTGACCACATGGGTGGGGCAGACCTCTCCTGACCTGCCCATTGCTCCCCTCAGAGCTGCCTGTTCTGCACCCTACTCTGTCTCTGGTGAGGCCTCTCACAGCCTCTGGCTTGTACCCTAGTTCTGTATGAATAAATAAATCTTTTTTAAAAACTACCTAAGAGAAAAAAAAAAAAAAACTACCTAAGAGAAATCAGCATGGATTTATAAAAAATGAAGGTTAATTCCTGTGAGAGTTCTCCGAATTCGGCAGTTTCTTGTTATTCCACTCACCAAACAGGCCGGAAAAGCATACTTTCACACACAGGTGTGACACCCCTGGGCTGACATTAAGACCAGAATGTCATACAAGTTACTAGACACAGGCCTCATATCAGGTACTGTGAGTCTGGGAGTTGGGAGCACACATGAGAGATGTTGCCCAAAAAAATGAGGTCCCATGGGCACCAGCCCTGGAGGGCATAATTCTCACTGCATCCCAGAAAGGTAGTGTATTGATCACGTTGCTGGTTTCCACCTGACAGTCATTCTAAACCCTTCCTCCTTGACAGTTAGCAGAATCCACTTTCCTAGCAGCTTCATCTACTGCACAGGTGGAGGCAAGTAACATGATTTGGTTTTAGAGAGAAGCAGGGTCTCCGGGGAAAGGCACTATGATCCCAGGAAGCAGGAAAGGGTCCCTCCTTTCTTTTCATTAGTATTTTTAAGCATGTTTATTTGAGACCAGGCAGTCCCCTTAGGACGCTGAAGGGATGGAAAGCCAAGAAGGTAAAAGAAAAGCAAACAATGAGCCCTGACATTCTTCAGTTTTGACCTCCCTAAGAACTCAACCCCAAACATGTCATGTAAGAAAACAAAACCAAAAATCACCAACTAGGCAGGCTACCTGCTGATAGATACTTTGCTAGTTTCTTTCCTAGAAATATTGAGACTGATATGACATGACAGTGATAGGCTTTGTAGGGCCCAGCAGCCTTTCCATCATTCATCCTACAAACACCTCCACTACACCTCCCAAGTCCAGTGAAGTTGTGGCCCACAGGTCCAACACAGGGACCACAAAGCAGACACAGTTAACCCAAATGCCTAGAGTCTGAGCAATATCCTGGGACAAATGTGGCCCACCATGGCTGTTTTCCTACAGTCCTGCAGGCCATCTGGCTCCACAGAGAGGCAAGTGGAAGAGAACCAAGTTTCCCTTCAAAGGAAGAATCTCTTAACCCAGCTAGCTCTGCTCCTAATATGCCCATATACATATGTGTGTGATTCCAAAGAAGCCCTATTTCCTTGCAGTCTCATCATGCAGCCACACAGGACAGAGGGAACATTAAGCATACCTTTGTTCTCTACAACACTTGATTAAATTTCCTTCCCACAAAGCATGTCATATGACTCTCTGCATACCTGTAGCACTTCTATCACACAACATTGTAATTACATGTGAAAACACCTTCCCCAGCCACACCAGGTGTGAATCCCTGGAGGGTAGGGGCTGTCCATACATAACAGATTACAATTCCACTGAAAAAACGATTGGAATGTGGGTAATTCTTTCATTTGTTTATTATGATTATCCATCCGTTTCATGCATCCATCCAAAAAATGCACAGACAATCTGCTCAGTGCAAAGGGTAAACCACACACAAAAACCCACATCTAAACATTGAATACTTGGTTTTATATGAGAACATTGATGGTAAAAGAAGTAGAGGAGGAAGAGTAGGCACTGGTTACATACTCCCTGCCCAAGCAGAGCTGGTCACCAACTCTGGCATGACAGGACTGAAATCTGTCCAACAGCAGCAATCTCCAGTATAGGAAAAGTAAACCCACTTCTCTGAGATTCCTTCAGGTTTTTCCTTTTGTCACCTGCCCTTGTAAACTAATCCTTATATAACAAAAATTATAAAGTCACTGGCAGGATGTTTAATTCTTCTAAAATGTAGTTCTAGAGCCTTTTTCTTTTTCTCAGCCTCCTAGTCAGGTTAAGGAAATACAGGCAAAGGGCCTTTCCTGGTGGCGCAGCGGGTTAAAGGGCAGCACTGCAAGCAAGCCGCAGCCACTTCAATGCACTTTGGATCCCCAGCTCCGGAGGTGACCCACATGGCGCAGCAGACCTCTCCTCACCTGCCTGCTGCTCCCCTCAGCAATGTACTTCCTTAATCTGCCTGTTCTGCTCCCCACTCTGTCTCTGGTGAATCCTCTCAATCACTGCACCTCTGGCCTGTATGAATGAATACAGTTCTGTAGGAATAAATAAATTTTAAAAAAGAAAGAAAGAAAATACAGGCAAAAAGGTGATGTCACCTCAAATCAAAAGGTATCCAGTATATTGTGAATATTGCCACAATTGCTCTGATTGTGGGAAAGTACAGACCAAGGAAGGGTGACTTGAGAGGGCCAACTACAGCTAGGCCATCGTACCAGCCAAGGCAGTAACTTTATGATTTAGAACCAAATAAAGCTTCCAATTCACACACCCAGACATTACAAACTCTCAGTGAGATCACCACAGTCCAAGATCATGCACTGTGCAACCAATAAACTAGCCTGTTCCCTTTAGCTGCTTTTCAGCTTTTCCTCCAGTTATATGGCTCAATTTTCCCTGGTAGGTAGGTAGTTCATTTCTGGGGCCTTATTACAGGATCGAGAGAGTGTCCACACTTCTCCCCAGGGTAAAATGGTCCAAATGAGAACACAGCCCACAATCCAGGGTGTTTTTTGAGCTGAATCACTCAACTCATTTTCCGCCCTAATCCTAAACTCACTCCTTTGAGAGCTGGAAGCCAAGACAGGTGGTCATTGTTTCTCTTAACTTTTAACATTTTAATCAAGCTCATTAAAACATTCTGAAACTTTGGAAATGATGCTCTTTTCAATTTGAACTCTCATTTTATTCCTTGCATTTCAATTACTGGCACTTTGTAATCTCAATAAATAATTTAAAAAAATTACATATAATTTGGGCGTTATTTTACAGCCCTTTAATAGCAGTGATGGCATCTGGCTTAAAAATTTTTCATTTTCATAGTAAGGCTTTTGTCTATTGGTGCTGAGGGCTTGTCCTACTTAAGACTGACCAATGCCCAAAATGGTATAGGAGAAACTACATAAGAGAAGGAAGCAGGCACCCTCTAATGGAGGTTCTTAAGTAATGTCAGTAAACCAACTTTCTTTTTCCATATATAACAGGACTAAAGATAGACCTATTTTGACATCATTTTTAAGAATTTCCATAAAATCATCACCTGGTGGAAATTCTTGTCTGCAGGGGACTGTTACGTGGATATTCAAGGTATTTTAATTCCAGATTTGTTCCCACCCCTTCTTCTACCCAACTGCAAAGAAACCTGTTACCAAATGGTACATGATGGATGTCCCTGGGAGCAAAGTTAATTTCAACTAATCAAGAGCCAGCATAAAATAGTATGTGTAACCTACCACAACTTTACCGGGTTACCTTTCCTTCTATTCCCAATACCAAACATGGCTCATGTTCTTCTCTTCCTTCACAGCCATCTCTCTATTGCTCCTAACAGGTCTTGGGGCTGTACCACAGTGGGTATAAAGTATCCTCAGTCGTTTAGTTTCTGTTCCAAAACTTCTATACTATCTGCCAGCCAATTAAGCAGGACGTGTGGCCCCTCTGGCTTCCTTACTATCTTTAGATCTGTTTCTTTCAGAAGTCTGTGCCCAACAGAATTGACCTAATTCTCATACTTTGATCCTGCCCTGCCTGTTCCAGAAGTTCTGACTCCTCTAATCTCCCCTCCAGTATCAAGCACGCTCATTTCGGTTTTCCAGGCCATACTCAAATGCTACTCAAATCAGTATGCTTTTTACATCTCTGGGTCCAGTTTTTGGCTCACACCCTTTCACAGCACTTATCACAATACCTGGAACAGAGGTTATTTGCAGAAGAGTTGTCTTTCTCTATTAACTTGTATAAGGTTTGGTACCGGGTGTTATTGATCTTTTTTCTCCGAGGGCAGAAATGCTAGACAAGGGAGTGGAAACTCATCTGGGCCAGTTGCAAGGCTTCTTCCTTGCACTGGGCTTACTTCCTTCTCCAGGAATAGGGCTGACCGTTCTTTTGTGTGCTGGGTTGCTGGGTTGAGGAGAAAACATTGAGCGTTCAGGATAGGGTATCTCATTGCAGCCACATATTTAGAAGCAATGGGGCAACTGCTGCAGAAAACACACCAGGATCTCTCTTGCCTTCTTCCTGGTGCTTATCGCCCCTTCGCGGCGGCTTGTGTCCTTGACAAGGCAAACAGCCCTCAGTATCGAGGGCTTCCGGTGTTTCTAGCGTCCAAACTGAGACCGTGGTTAATGACTAGACTACACCGTCAAGTCCCAGTCTTAAGGCGTCCATAACCCGGCATTTCCCGAAGTCCCTTTAGGGGCTCCAAGGCAGAAAGCCCAGTGCCACCTTAGGAGCTAACAGTCTCCTAAGGTCTCCAGTTGAAAGAGTAAAGAAAACAAGAAAATCTAGTTTCAGGCTCCTCACACTATGCCGGTCCTGCATTTGTTTGAGGTCAAGAGAAGCCCGCTGGCCGGGCTGTGGTGCTGAGGAGTCGAGGGCCTGCTGGCCGACTCCTCGAAAGAGGCGCCAGCCAGCCACTAGACGGTGTGGCCGCGGGGAGCGGCGGCCAGGTGCGGCCAGCAGGCGGGAGGAAGTCCTGCACTCGCCTCCTCTTCCGGCCCCCTGCTTGCTCCACAGCTCGCCCGCGGGAGAGGAACGCGGTGGGGCGGGGTGGGGGGGTAGAGGGGGCGGGGAGAAATAGCTGAGGGGGCTGGGGGGCGGCGGGCAGGCGCTCTCGGTCGCTGCGCGGGGTGCGGGAGCGCGCGCGCACGGCAGTGCGTGTGTACGTGCGTGCGTGCGTGGGCGCGGCTCATAGCACGCTGTGCGCGAGGCGGATGTCCGGGCCGGCTGGGCCGGGGCCGCGGACGAGATGGCGGAAGGCGGAGGCTGCCGTGAGCGACCGGACGCGGAGACCCAGAAGTCCGAGCTCGGGGCTTTGATGAGGACCACGCTCCAACGAGGGGCTCAGTGGTGAGCGCCGGGCCTGCTTTTCCGCCGCTCAGGGCCAGGACCCGTGGCTCTAGCCCTTAGGCCAGGCCCTTTCTAGGCTTGGGTTGGGACCCGTGGGAAGCGATGTTAGTGACCCTGAGTGGCTTGACCCCTGCCCTTTCCGAGAGGAACTCGGGGCTCGCCACTTGGAAAGCGCGGGTGGAGCGGAGTGTTGTCCGGGCTCGACCTGAGCTCCAGGGGGCGGATCCGGAGGGGGGCTAGGACTGCTGAATGGGATAAGTTGTGCTCCCGGGGACCTTCAAGAATCGGAGCGCCCTTTACCGCTGAGATTCGCTGTGTGACCTTGTGCGAAGGTTTTCAACCCCTATTACTTTTAAAACCGGAGTAGCAATATTTGCCCATCCCCAGTTCCCCACGGTCAGTGAGTTGAGGTGAAGATCAGAAGTAGATACTTCTGTAACTTATAAACTACCGAACAGTTGTCAAGGTCAGAAGCTGAACAAATAGTCTGAGAGCCCCAGGTTATTTTGGTAGTAAATGTCAAAATGATTGTGACAGCACCATTTCAGTTTGAGAGAGGAAGATACCCTATAGTCTGGATAAAACGATTAAAAAAATCTGGCACTTAGGGCCTCCCTGGTGGCACAAGGGGTTAAGTTACAGCACTGTGAATCTATCCATGGCCACTACAGCACAAGTTCGATCCTGATCCCAAGTCAGGGAGGTGACCCCATATGGCACACCAGACCTCTCCTATATCACCCGCTGCTTCCATCAGCAGTGTATCTCAGTAGATCTTCCTGTTCTGCTCCCCACCATGTCTGTGGTGAATCCTTTCACACACATACCTCCACCCCACGTCTGGCCTACACGTACCCAGCTCTTGTATGCGTATATAAATAAATCTCTAGAAATACAAAAATGTTCAGCATTTAGAAGCACAAGGTGAGACTAGAGTTTTCTTAATAAATTGGTAGAAAGGACAGTTCTTCCACTTGAGATTCCTGGATAGTATTATTGTGTGGGAGTAGAAAAATAGGTACTACACAATTTTACACTGTTATTGAGCGTCTCACGTTAAAAAGCCATCATGTTAATAGTGCCACTTTTAGTGATAGGAAAATTGCCTAGGGAAGGGAGAAGTTGGGGTTCAGAGAGTTTAGATTTGTAGAACAGAGTAGAGAAACTGATTAGCCAAGCTGTGAAAGGCGAGAAAGCAAGTACATTTGGAAGTTACTGTATATATGGGTAATAGATAAATAGTCAGCAGAAGTAGAGGAAATTTAAGATAGATTAAAATCACACACCCAACATGTTGAGTGTGTTGTTCAAGGGGTTTGGAGGGAAAAGAGCAACTTAGAGATCTGCATTTATGTGTCCTTGTGGCCTCTGGGAATCTCCCTGATCTCCTCTGAGGTTTGTTGGGTAAAATAATTGTGCTTTATTTCCCCACAGAGGTTTTCTTGGGCTTAACTTGTAGAATAGTATAGTGATACTTTTAAACTATAACTAGATCAACTTAACACTTTTTGACAAGATCAGTATAGCTAGACACTATTATGTTTATGTGTGTATGTGTATAAATAAATGCATACACACATACTTAGTATCTTGTTTGGACTCAGAGGAAAACAGGATTTCAGAAAAAAAATTTAGTTTAATGTTCATATCAAGCCAAGCAATATAATCAAACTGTTTACCTGAAAAAGATTCTCTATAAGGCCCTCTCTGCAGTGCAGTGGGTTAAAGCATAGGCCTGTGAAGCTATCTGCAGCCACTGCAGCATGGATTTGTTCCCTGTCCAGGGAGGTAACCCAAAGACCTCTCCTGTCCGACCTGTGTTCCCCTGAGCAGTATATTTCAGTATAATCTGCTGTTCTGCTCCCCACTCTGTTTCTGGCGAATCTTTTCATCTCTCACATCTCTGGCCAGTATCCCAGTTCTTGTATGCATAAATAAATAAATATTTTTAAAAAGTTCTCTATCAAGAACATTATGAAATTAATGATTTGGTCATTAGCATGCAAGATTTTACCCATAGAAGGCCCTCCCTGGTGGTGCAGCGGGTTAGAGCACAGCACAAAGCTTAAACCACTTCCGCATGAGTTCGATCCCCGCCTGCCCCGGAGGTGACCACATGGCGTGGCAGACCTCTCCTGACCTGCGTGCTGCTCCCCTCAGCAGTGTACTTCGTAGATCTGCCTGTTCTGCACCCCAATCTGTCTCTGGTGAAGCCTCTCACCCTCCGCGTCTCTGGCCCGTACCCCAGTTCTGTACGAATAAATAAATAAATTTAAAAAAAAAAAAGATTTTGCCCATAGAAAGGCTTCATTTGAACGAACATTTCAAAGCTAGTCATTTCTATCCTTTTATTCTTTCAACAGTCACTTAACTTAATGACTAGGCAGGCCCTTTGTCACATGAGGGGCGTGGCCGTGTTTCCAGTCTCATGAGTGTGTTTTTTAGTTTTTTTATTATTTTAGTTTTCCCCAAGTGAAAAGGTCATTAAAAAATTAAGAGAGCAGCTGCAGAGACCTGTAACCTAACCTTTTCTGGTAAATGTGTGTCTCTAGGTATCTTATTGACAGCCGGTGGTTCAAGCAGTGGAAGAAGTATGTTGGCTTTGACAGCTGGGATATGTACAATGTGGGCGAACACAACCTGTTTCCAGGCCCAATAGATAACTCTGGACTCTTTTCAGGTACATTACCTTGTTATTTTTTTAACGGAAATGTCCTTCTGAGCATTGGCCCAAGGTCACCTTCATCTGTAATGCGGGCATTGTGAACCTGACTCTCTTAGTGTGAGCATATAGAAACAAGTATTCTTGATTTGTATCTTTAGCCAGAAGTTCTTCATACCCTTAAAGAGAAATTAAGCTGCTGTTTTCCTGTGTCTAACAAGAAAGAGCATGCCTAGCATTTCAAAATTTCCCTTTTTATTATTTTAAAAATTCGTTCTACTGGCAAGTTTACATTTATATTAGTATATGAAATGGAAAGAAATAGAATCTCATTTTGAAATGCATCGGGAATCTGAATTTTGGGAACCAGAACTGTTACCTTTGCTTGTTATCTTTGCTGTGATGAAGTATAGAATTGTCAGTGTTCTTCAGATGTTCCTGTGATGGCTTTGTTTTTCATGGAAGTAGAGATAGAGTTATAATCACTGTCAGCTCCCCAGAGGAAGAAGTGATTCAAAAAATGATGCATGACACTCTTGAGCTTCGCTTGCACCTGTAGACGCACAAGAGAAGGCAGTCAGTTTTCCCAGACTCTATCCTGCCTGCTTTTGAACTCCCTTGCCAGCAAGATAGAGTAATAATTAGTTGCCCCTGACTAAAATCAAGGCATGAGGCTTAATCCAAGTACCTTGTACTAGCTTGTGTGTTTTTAAAACTCAGCAGTGTTTCAGCTTAAACCTTGTTTTAGGGAAGGTCTAAATAACATTACAAACAAAGCAATGTGCTTTGTGTCCTGATGTAGGTCAGATGGTGGTGTTATACTGTGAAGGTGTCCTCAACTTGGCAATATATTCTTTTTCCTTTTTTTTTTTTTTAAAGGAGAATTCTTAGCACTTTTAGTAGTAATAATGATGAGATGCCTATAACTGGAGTAATTTTGCATGACTTTCAGCTAAGCAAATATTCCATCATGGTTCCCTAATTTGATGTCACCTCACCTTGGCTTTGCAACATTTGCTTTGTACTGAGGAGATGAGAAATACATTCCATTCAGACCCTGGAAATAAACAGTGCAGGAATGATATGCCTCTGATGAAAGAGTCACTGTCTTAGTTCCCAGGCTCTTAGTCACTTGCTGGTCTAACTACCTTCCATCTAGGGTCATGGGAGTGGCCTACATAATCCTTACTGATGTCTTCATGCAGTTCTTCCCCCATTTTGACCTGTGCTTTACTGTATATTAGGTAGAAGCCCTGTGCTTACCTCCACACTGTGTTCTCATTTACCTCCTTTATTTGCCTCTGCTGAAGTTTCCTTGTTTGCACTATAGTGCTTGGTGTTAGAAGTGAAGGAAGTGTATCTCCCCAAGTTATTTAAGTGAATAAATATCTTTAATTAGTTTCAGAAAACTTTAGCATTCAGGTGTCAGCTTTTATTGAACCTCTTGTCTTATGCAGACTGGTAACTGCTTCCTCTGTACCGTCTGTAGCTAAGCAGAAAAAGCTTGACTGTGTTAATATTTTACACTGTGGAAAGTAATTTACTCATGAAAGAGAAAGCTCCAGTATTTATTTTTATTTTTAATTTTTGTAAAATATGCATAAATTTGCTATCTGAACCATTTTTAAGTTCAGTAGTATTATGTTGTAACCAACCTCCAGAACTTTTTCCTTTTGTAAAACTGAAACTCATGCCCAGTGTTCCTTCTCCCCACAGCCCCTAATAGTCACCATCCTGTTTTCTGTCTCTGAATTTGACTACTCTAGGGGCCACATGTAAATGGAATCAGTGAGTGTCTTTTTGTGACTGGCTTATTTTATTTAGTATAATGTCTTCAAGGTTCATCCATGTTATAGCATGTGTTAGAATTTACCTCCTTTTTAAGATTCTGTTGATATTCCACATTTTGTTTATCCAATCATTTGACTCACCTTGGTATTCTCCAAGCCTTTTAAATTCATTTCCGTTTCCTTGGAAATAAAAAGGGTAGAAGTGCATCAAACTGGAGCCCCATCCTGAAAAAGGGCATGAGACCTGAAGGGGATGGGAGTGTAAACGGGGAGAATTTAGGATGGAATTTAAAAGCAGTTTGAAAATGTAAATTGGTATTTTTTTTCTTTCATGGCCTCCCTTTTCCCCTCCAGTTACGAGGAAAATACAAGTTCCCCATAAAATATTGCAAAAACATGGCTAAAGGAAGAGTAGTCAGAGCTATTCTGTATTGTGGCCAGTGACAAAATTTTGGAATTTTGTGCCTATTTTAATTCTTATTTAAAAAAAAAATCTGGGGCAGAACAACAGTGAATTACATACTGTTTTCCTTTTTTCAGATCCTGAGAGTCAGACCTTGAAAGAGCATTTAATTGATGAAATGGACTATGTATTGGTCCCAACTGAGGCCTGGAATAAGCTACTAAATTGGTATGGCTGTGTAGAAGGCCAGCAGCCCATTGTCAGAAAAGTGAGTGCATGAATTGTCACACCTGCTAGTCATTGTTTGCAGGTTTCCCCCAAGGGACATAAGCTGATGTTGGTTTTCTAGGGGTACTGCATAAACTTAAGTGTTTGAAGGCTTGATTTCTGATGGTCTCTAGAGAGTTTTTGTTCTGAGTGATGGTTAGTAAGGCTAGTCACCCAGCATGTTATAGTGAGTGACCTACAACCATTAGAGCTGCACAGTGCTATTTGGAATTTGGATGTTATGGGCCCTCCCTAGTGGTCCAGCAGGTTAAAGCACAGTACTGTGAAGTGATCCTCAGCCACTGCAACATGAATTCTATTCCTGGCAGCCTGGGAGGTGACCCATATGGCATGGCAGACCTCTCCTGACCTGCCCGCTGCTCCCCTCAGCAGTGTATTTCAGTCAGTCTGCCTGTTCTGTTTGCTCCCCACTCTGTCTCTGGTGAATACACACACACACACACACACACACACAGAGTCTCTGGTGAATATACACACACACACCCATACCCATCTCTGACCTGTACTCCAGTTCTTGTATGCATAAATAAATATTTGAAAAACAACAGAATTTGGATATTATATATTACTATCGTCCTTGTTTATTTTGCAACCTTTCTGATTCTGCCTTTTCTCCTCTGCTTAAGAATCTTTACCCACACTATTGAGGAACTCAAAAAGCATACACTTATATGGCCCTCCCTGGTGGCGCAGCGGGTTAAAGCACAGCACTAAGAAGCTAAAGCCACTTCTGCATGAGTTTGATTCCCGCCTGCCCGGGAGGTGACCACATGGCGCGGCAGACCTCTCCTGACCCGCCCGCTGCTCCCCTCAGCAGTGTACTTTGTCGATCTGCTTGTTCTGCTCCCTACTCTGTCTCTGGTGAATCCTCTCACCCTCGGCATCTCTGGCCTGTATCCCAGTTCTGTATGCACTAATAAATAAATCTTAAAAAAAAAAAAAAAAGCATACACTTATAACCCAGGGATTAGCCTCTTGAGGGGCAGTAGGGCTTGTGAGAGAAACTTACATTGTTAACCCCACCGGTAAATAAGACTCAGGAGATCACCAACTGACTCCTCAAAATACTCTTAATACCAGAGGGAAAAATCAAAAGAGTTTGCATGCCGTTGTGTATTTAGTCATTGAGTAAATATCTCATACTCCCTGGTATGTAGGGAACACTACACCTTCTTAGCAGAGTAGGAAAGAGCTGCCATCCTGAGACCATGCTTCTAAGAATCACTATTCAGGGCTAGAATATTTTTCTTTTTGCAGCATGAAACCTAAGACCCTGAGGTGGATTAGTGATCAAAAAGTTAGGGGCACATCAGCTTCCTATAGATAGGCTCACGTGCCCACAGGACTACCATGTAGTGGGTATTCTGCCAAGGGATGTAGCTACATTTTTTAGTCATCTAACAAACCCTGCAAGGGAGTCTCATGATCCCCACTTAGAGATTAATAACACTGTTGTGCAGTATTGTTGCTGGCTGTTTCCATCAAGGTGCTCTCAGTTGGTACTAAGGAGTGGAAAAAAAGAATTGTTAAAATATTAGAACAAATTGCTGGTGGCTTAAAAAATCTACTTCTGGGACCCTCCCTGGTGGCACAGCGGGTTCAAACACAGCACTAAGAAGCTAAAGCCACTTCAGCATGAGTTCCATCCCCGCCCCGGAGGTGATCCACATAGCACAATAGACCTCTCCTGGCCCACCCACTGCTCTCCTCAGCAGTGAACCTCGTCAGTTGGCCTGTTCTGCTTCCTACTCTGTCTCTGGTGAATACTCTCACCGCCCCTGCACCTCTGGCCTATATCCCAGTTCTGTGTGCATAAATAAATCTTTTTTTTTTTTAAATCTACTTCTGATCCCCTGATTATTTAAGGAATTAGTTTATTATGAGGGTTCTGCCTTTTACAAACACTGATGATTGCTTCTAGGACAACTCATATGTGGAACCACTTACCGCCTCTCTTTCTAATAGGTTGTGGAGCATGGCCTGTTTGTCAAGCACTGCAAGGTGGAGGTGTATTTGCTGGAACTGAAGCTCTGTGAGAATAGTGACCCTACCAATGTTTTGAGTTGCCATTTCAGCAAGGCAGATACCATTGGTGAGTAGCTGGACTTGGGGTTCCATGTATCTGATGAGAGAGTGTGGAAAGCAGTAAAACTGATTGGAGAGAAGCAGGGGTGCCCTCTTCAGACTTGATGTCCAGAGAATCTTGTGGTCTGGTTACCAGTACTGATCTAGGAGCCTACTCTCCAGGGGATTCTCATGGAGAATGGAGTCTGGGAATGACATTCGAGAGAAAACCAGGCATTGTTCTTGCCCATTTAATACACAATACCATAGATAAAGCAATGCTGATTCAGAGAGTTTTAATTATTTTACTAAAAACTCTTAGAAAGTGGCAGAACTAGTATTTGAAACTAGATCTGTCTTAACTCCAAAGATAAGTTTTCTCACTTTTCCATGTCCCTTCTGTACTATAAATGGGACCCCTGTGTTAAAGAAGGGGGTATATGGGCAGTATCTGGGAAGCTAAGTGATCGCCCCTGGAAGGTGTTTGGTCTTAACAGTCACCAAGGGGCTGAGTTCAGCCAGCACGGTTGACCCAAGGAATCCTGTGAACTTCTGAAAAGAAGAAATATGAGCATTAGCTTGTGTAACTATCTTTAGTCTTACATATGGAAAAAGTCCTGAGTGGTATTTCTGCCTATCCTCAGCAACCATTGAAAAGGAGATGCGGAAGCTATTCAATATTCCTGCCGAACGTGAAACACGTCTATGGAACAAATACATGAGCAACACCTATGAGCAGTTGAGCAAGCTCGACAACACTGTCCAAGATGCTGGGCTATACCAGGGACAGGTAGGAGGGCCCAGCCATGCCTCAGCAGACAGCTATACCCAGGGTGTATGGCCCGATAGCTTTTCAGCAGAGGGGAGGTGGTTTGCTTATTCTCTTGGTTTCTCCTTTCATTCAGGTGCTAGTAATTGAGCCCCAGAATGAGGATGGCACTTGGCCACGGCAGACTCAGCAGTCAAAGTGAGTGAATTTTTTCTTTTTCTCCCTTCTGGCGGGACACACAGGTTTCAGAGAGATATTCTTTCCTAAAGCAGTTACTTGTGCTAAGAAAAATATTTCTGAAGCAGATGAAAAAACACATTTAAGTTTATATCAAGAATGTGATCCTGGCCTTCAGTAAGCATCTTGCTGTGCAGCCATTAAAGGAAACCTGTCAGTGTTTCTGAACAAGATAGTGAGATGCTCCTTGTTAAGAAGAGAAGGAAGAGAAGGGCCTGAGAATGTCACTCTGTTAAGAGGTAGCCTTGTTTTGCCATGGGCATGTATTTTCTCAGTACTTACAATGAAAGGTTTTGATGTAAAGAAGACAGTTCTTCTTTATATGCACACAAGAAGAGCATCTTACATAATCCCACCCTAGTCTCTCTCCAGTGGTCTCTTACTCATTGTCGCCCTGGAGCTTGCTGGTGTAATTATTTTGCTACTAAACATCAGTGCTTGGTTTCTGTCTCAGAAGTGTTCATGTGGGGCATGAAATTGTGCATGTCCTGAAAAGGGGAGAAAAAGAAGTGATGGATTTTTCTTAGGTTTCTCATAGTTATGAGAATAGCGATGGTCTTTGATCTCTTCCTTCAGTTAGGTCTTGCGGTGACTGTTTCTAGTGATGGGTTTGTAGCTCCTTTGAGAATCACAAAAGCTAAGAACTCTTGATAAACAGGCAAGAAGACAGAACATTTTCCCAACAAGTTCACGAGTTTTTTAGATATCCTAAAGCCTCACCATCGACTCTAGTTTAAGAAACCTTGAATCACCAGTCTGACAAGATGACAAAATAGCTGTGGTAGGCAGAATAACATTTTCCTTGCCTCTTACCCCTGTTAGATGTCAGCATCCTAATTTCAGAGCCTGTGAATATGTAGGCAACATGACAAAGAGAATTTGCCTGTGTGATTAAGGATCCCGAAATGGGGAGATTATCATAGATTATTTGGGTCAGCACACTGTAATTATAAGGTCCTTAGAAATGAAAGGGAGAGTCAGGTGGTGTGGCATAAAAGCAGAATCAATGGTGAAATGTGAGTAGGACTCAATTGGCTGTGAGCCAGAGGATATGGACAGCTTTTCTGAAGTCTCTAGAACCTCTAAAGGAACACAGCTCTGCCCCCATCTTGATTTTAGTTCAGTGAAAATTCAGAATTCTGATACTCAAACTTATTTTGGGGCACAAGATAATAAATTTGTTTAAAGCTGTGAAGTGTGATGTAATTTACACTTGACACATATACAACCCAAGCTACTACCTTCTTTCTTGGAATTGGAAATGCCTGAGAACTGAGAGAAAATAGCATAAAAACTGAGAACCCCTTGGAGAGACAGTTGTGGTTGGGTTTCAGTCTGTGAGGTAGGGTTGGCAGCTCAGAGGGAAGAGGCTGGATGTTCTGGCCAAGAAGACTGTTTTAGTTGTGCCTTTTTCTTTTCCCAGCATTGCTTCTTCACATCGTTTACACACCCTGAGACCTGGGAAAGTCTAGTGAAAGGAGGCAGCTTTTGGAAAAGAGCAGAGCCACACTGAGAGTCCCTGGTAAAGGGTAGCTAATGGCTATGGAGCTCAGTGTGGAATTTCTAAAGTATATTCCTCCTCCACTTCCCAGGGATGCCAGACACTATTCTAGATTTGAAGATAGAGCACTTAACAAAGCCAAACCTCTCAGGGAGCAGAAAATAAATAAGAAAACACACATGTCTGATGAGTTTATGTGCTGAAGGTTGTGGGGGTGGGCCAGAAGAGAATCAGTTAGTGCTAGACTTTGGGAAGGGATAGATTTTAACCAGGATGAGGGGAGGGCCTGATGAGATGTCACTTGAACATGGTTACAAAGGAGGTGAGAGAACCAGCAATGAGTGTGATGGTTAGTGGAGAATAGTGTTATAAGGCAGAGGTGACAACAGCTATAAAGAATAAGAGACATGACAGAGTAAAGATAGTTCACTTCTGGATACATTCAAGTAAAATTAAACAATACATTTAGAGGAAATTCTGGATTTTTTGGAGGAAATCACAGAGGAATAAGCAGATAATATCACACTTCTCAACAGCAACAGTGGGTTCAAAAGGTATTTTTTCAGTAACTGAGTAAAATAAATTTATTTTTAGTTTTTAAATATGTATGCATATAGAACTGGGGTACAGGCCAGAGATGCAGGGGCAATGAAGGATTCACCAGAGACAAAGTGGGGAGCAGAACAGGCAGATGGACAAAATACACTGCTGAGGGGAGCAGTGGGCAAGTCAGGAGAGGACTGCTGCGCCATGCGTGTCACCTCCTTGGCTGGGGATCAAACTCGTGCTGAAATAGCTGCAGCCAGCATCATATTGCTGTGCTTTCACCTGTTGCGCCACCAGTGAAGGTCCCTAAAATAAATTTAAAACTGGAGCTTTATATCCTGCTAACCTGTTAGTTAAATGTAGAGATAAGATGTGAGTTAGAGCATTTTCCATGTACAGCTCCTTCTTAAAAACCTAACAACAGAAGTACTGTTAGATAGTCCAGGGGCAGTAATATCTGTAAGGTGTGAGGGAGACTTCACAACTAGAAGTATCTTGTTGACCAGAAGAGCAATGATTTTGTAGTATGCAAAGATTTCTTACATTAGAGACACCACTGCAGGCCATAAAAGATGAACGGGATAGAGTGGATAACTTCTAAGTTAAGAAGTTGTGTTTATCAAAGAGTAAAAAGGCAAGGCAGAGTAAGTAAAGATATTTACAGTAGATGTGCCTGACTGATTATTTACATTCATACTTTCACAGATATCCTAGTAAGTCAGTAAATTCTAATAACCCTGTTAGAAAAGGGGGCAAAAAAATCTTTTCAGTTGCCACTTAACAAAAGAGGCTCCCCAGATGGCTAGCAATCATATGGTGGTGCTCAACCTCAGTAGTCTTCCAGAACTGGTAAACTAAATCACAACGCAGGGCTTCTGTACGCCTACCAGAATGGCTAAGTGTTTTTGTACCCTGCTGATGACGGGTATAAATTGATAGAATGATCTTAGAATATTTGGCAACAATACTAAATGAAGAATTTTATTCATATTCTACTACTCAGCGACCACTCTTAGGCTTATGGCCCATATTCTCTCTGATATGTTCAGAGATGGTCACTGCAGCATTGCTTTTCATTCATATTTAACTGGAGCTAATAGAACTGACCACCAAAAATAAAATGATAGATAAATTGTGATTGTATGAATACAGTGGATTCTATACAGCTGCAGCTTTAAGTCTTTTAATAATGTTGAACAAGAGAAGTCAGACACAAAGCATGCTGTATGATCCTCTTGATAAAAAGCTTAAGTATAGGTGAACTAATCTGGGGGTGCTCAGTGTCATGGTAGTAGTTACTCAAAAGGATCTTGAGGAGGACCCCTGGAGTGGGGGTTGTCCTGTTTCTTGGTAGTGATTTTGGTTACATAGATATGTTAACTTAGTAAAACTTCTTTGATTTTTGTACTCATGCTTCTGTATTTCCCTACCTATTGTTTCAATAAAAAGTTTAGAAATAATAACAACAATAATAAAAAGGTTTAGGAAAACAACTGATGTCAGTAACAGTTCCAGAAGTAAGTTTGGGTAATCCCAATATGGAAGACAGATGAAGCGACAGGAGGCAATAGAGAGAGGGAGGTGAGAACGTCTTGGCCTGAACTACTTCTCTTGGGGATGTTAGAAAACAAAATTCTGGGGCCCTCCCTGGTGGTGCAGCAGGTTAAAGCACAGCAGTAAGAAAAAATTACCTTTTTGCCTCACTGCATCTAAAAAAAAAGCAAGCTAAGTTGCCAGCAGCTGTACTGGAGCCATCCAAAAAATTCCACAAAGGCTCTTGTTCTTAACCACATTGCTCAAATTGGTGCTGTCCAATCTGAAAGATTTGGCCTTGATATTTGCTGCTATTGTTTCTGTCAAAGCACATGAGACATAAATAAGCTTCATTAATTTGGACTAAGTGAACTTTCGTGAATAGGTCATTCAAAATACCTACCTTACAGCGGAAACAGCTAGCTTTTGTAGCTCAAATAAGAAATAATTCATCTTGGCTCTCCCTGGTGGCGCAGCAGGTTAAAGCACTGCACTAAGAGGCTAAAGCCACTTCGGCACGAGTTCGATCCCCGCCTGCCCTGGAGGTGACCACATGGCTGGCAGACCTCTCCTGACCCGCCCGCTGCTCCCCTCAGCAGTGTACTTTGTCACTCTGCCTGTTCTGCCTCCACTCTGTCTCTGGTGAAGCCTTTTGCCGTCCCTGAGCCTCTGGCCTGTACCCCAGTTCTTTAAACACAAATAAGTAAATCTTTAAAAAATAATAATAATAATTCATCTTAGTAAATTTGAAGATCTTACTGGCTTTATTCAACTCTTCATGCACAGTATCCCATTTGACAAGGAATAGATTACATTGGGGAGTTGCGCAATAGGAGGTTTTTAGATAGAAAGGGACAGAGCTATTAAAAGAAGTTTCAGGCAAAGATACCTCTTAGGGAAAGGAAGAAGAGTCTGCTACAAATTATCTTACTAGAATGGACCAAGAAATCCCAAGATTGGTTAGTTTAAAATTCTACTTTTAGGAGTGAACTAATGAGATTAGGTTTTAAATCTTGGTGGGACTTGACATAAATGAATCCATTCTAGGCCTGTTTCTTTTCTTTTTTTTTTTTTTTCTTCGACTTATTTATTTATGCATATAAGAAATGGGGTATAGGCGAGAACTGGGGAGATGAGAAGATTTACCAGAGACAGAGTGGGGAGAAGAACAGACAGATCCATTGAAAGATACTGCTGAGGGGAGCAGCAGGCTAGACAGTTTCTTATGCTATGTGGGTCAGCTCTCTGCCTGGCTGGAGATTGAACTTGGGCTGCAGTGGCTGGTGATAGCTTGATGGTGCTATTTTTTTTAACTAATTATTAATTTTTAAATTTAAAAAATAATATGTTTATTTTTACATCATTTTGTGCATTTTTTCTTTTTTTTTTTTTTTTTTTTTTCATTTTGTGCATTTTTTCATCTCAGTTGTAATCCCCGTAGGTTTCCCATCACCAAATCACCCATGTGCCATCACCATAGTCCCATGCATTTCTCTCCCCCCAATGTTTTTGATCCCATTCCCCACTCCACCCCCATAAAATGTCTCTGGTATATAGCTGTTCATTATTATTATTATTATTTTCTCGCCTGGCCCGTTGTACTCCTGCTATGAGTGAAATCATCCAATATTTTTCCTTTTCTTTTTGGCTTATTTCACTAAGCATGATCTTCTCCAGCTATTGATGGTGCTATTTTTAACCTCTGCGCCACCAGGGAAGCCCACTTTTAACAGGGAAATGTACATAGTTGAAAGTTTAAGTAATTAATGGAGAAAAAAGTAGTTATAGATACTAATAGGTAAATGGAGTGCTAGAAATACAAAAATGGAATTTCTAACTTGGAAACATTGCATCAGTTAGGAAGGACGGTAGTGGTGAAGAAAGACATTAAAATCAGGTTGTTAAATATAAGATGTTTATAGCTTTCTAAAAAGAATGTCTGAGGTGGGCACTCCAGTGCTGATATTATTAGAAACCCAGCTGCTGTCCTATTTCCCTGTTGTATTTGACTTCTTTCTTTTTAAAAAATGTATATTTTATTTACTTATTCGTGTAAGAACTGGGGTGTAGGACAGAGGTGCAGAGGTTGGGCGTTGGTGAGCAAGAAGATTGACCACAAGCAGAATGGGGAGCAGAACAGGCAGATCCACTGAAATGCATTGCTGAGGGGAGCAGGGGGTAAGACAGTAGAGGTTGCTGTGCCATGTGGGTTAGTTCCTGTTCAGTGAGCAAACTCATGAGATTGCTGGCAAGAGATTGGTTGTGCTGAGACTTTAACCCCTGTGCCACCAGGGAGGCCCCTGTGGCTTCTATTTCAAATGTGATTACCTCTTGGTTCTGGATAATTGCTGGAGCTAAAGTGAGAATTACTTAATTTTAAGAAGCTAGGAGGAGAAAACAGGAAGGACATACCTCTTCTTTTTAAGGAAGTTTCTCAGAAAACCTCTTTTTTGACCTCTGACCAACTATATGGCTATCTTGCTTCAAGGGAGGCTGGGAAGTATCTTTTAACAGCTTTGCTAGGTATCCTGCTAAAAACTGGGGGTCAAAATAGCCACTGAGAGTAACCCTTCAATACATCTTTTTAAATAGTGCGCCAGGACTTTGCCCGTACTTCCTAATTCTCTAACTTTAGCTGGGTGTTCTCTAGTTTCACTCACTTCTACCTAGAGATAGTATCAGATCCCACAGGTTAAGAAGACTGCCCTATGTTAGATGCCAATCACAAATCTGGCTACTACTTGTGCTTCTAATGATCAGCTATAAATCTTTAGGTTCTTATAATCCCTTCCTTAAGCTTGTTAATTTGCTATAATAGTTTGCAGAATTCATTAGATTATAAGTTTCTTATGAAAGGATGTAAGTCGAAACAGCCAGGTGGAAAACTTGCAACAAGAAAGTGTAGAGGAAGGGCAAGGAGCGTTCATGTGCTTTTCTAGAACCTCCACTGTTCACCAACTTGGAAGTTCATCCAAACCCCATATTTCAGGGTTTTATGCAGAGTCTTCAGTGTGTAGACGTGAATCATTAAATCATTTGGCAGTTGGTAACTGAACTCAACCTCCAGTCTCTCTCCTCTCCCCAGAGGTAGGATTGGGTATAGGTTGGGCTGAAAATGTTAACCCTCTGATCACATGTTTGGTTCCCCTGGTTGCCAGTCCCCAGACACTCCTTTTATTGTGATCACTTTGGAGCTACTTCAGGAACCAAAGACCAGCCTAACAAGATGCACCCAGTACTCTTACCACTTAGGAAATTATATACGTTTTACGTACCAGGAGCATGAACAGGAACAAAACAAGTATTTCTTACTGTGAATCACAGTATCGTAGGAGGCAACTCAGAAACCAGAAAAAGGAAAAATTCAGTGGAATGCAAGAAACATGGGAAAGCTGAGAAGTATGGTCATTAGAAAACATGAAATAAGAGGCTGAATTAAGCCCAGCTGTAACAGTAATTGGACTAACGGTAGGTGGGTTAAACCACTGATCAAAGGTATAAACTTTCTCATCCCAGTTTCTTTAAAAACATTTTTTCAAAAAATATTTGCTAATATACTGTCTGCATTTCAGAACTGAAAGTATACTTGTAGCCAACTGTTTAAGTTGGATTAATTATTTTGGAGGAAATTGAGCTCTTAATACCATTTTTCTGGGTCTTTGACTGGTGACTGTTAAAATTCAGGGAAGCTTATGATTTGTAAGTCAAACCAGGATGCCCTGAAGATCACCCTTTGTGGTTTATCTACCTGTAAGTACCATGAAAATAATCTTTTTGCAGTTTATTTAAAGTAACTCAAAAAGGAGAACATGTATTTCTCCAGAAGAGACCTCAGGCATTAAATAGGGCTTGCTTTTTGCAAAAAGTCAGTAGCATTGTTTCTGCTTCTCTCTCTCTCAGATCAAGCACTGCGCCTAGCAGAAATTTTACTACCTCTCCAAAATCATCAGCAAGTCCCTATTCCTCAGTGTCTGCCTCTCCCATTGCAAATGGTGATAGCACTAACACCTCTGGGATGCACAGTTCCGGTGTCAGCAGGGGGTAAGAGCAGGTCCTTTCACTTTGCTTCCCTTCCCTCTGATTCCTTAGCCAAACTGTACCTGGGTTGCTGCTCTACTGCTACACTAAGCCTAGTGGGATTAGAATTCCCCAGGGGAATGTGCTGCATGAGTTATTCACTCCAGTTATACCCACAGTAAAGTGTGTTTCCTTGTTCTGACTTAAGTTGCGTACTCCTGAGAGCTGGTGTTTTCCTGACAGCCTAAGTCACTGGTGGTCATAGGGGGTCAGTGCATTTGTCTGTGAAGGAAAGGGCCAGCACATGACAGTGTAGTTCTTAGGGGATGAGTCAGTTGTGGGAGAGTCCTGCCTGGTTCCTCTCCCTATTGCTGTGATCCTTTGTTTTCAGGAATACCTACCACGCAGCATAGACAGTGTGGAGGAAGAGGGTAAAGTGAGAAAGTGTGCATGAAAACTCAGGCATAGTCAGATTGAGCATGGCCTTGTGGGTGATGGCAAGTGTAAGCTCTTGATCTTGGTAACCAGAGTGTTAATCCCTGAAGTCACCTGGTAGTTTAACCTTCTGAAGGGCTATGAAGTCACCATTTCCAAAGTCTGAAAAAGGAGAATAAAGTAACATTTTTTCTCCCTAAGGATATGCTTAAACACCCATTATGTTGTTATGTCAAGGGTGGGGTTAAGGCTGGAATGTGTGGAAGGAGACTAGATAGGGGAGTAGAGAGAACTTACATCATGGTGTTATTATCAGACAAGAATTCTAAAGGCCCCAGAGGAACCCCAGAAGACATTCTCAGGGCATATGTGTGGAATTCACATTTATTGCTGATGTGGATTGTGTTTTCTAGTGGATCTGGCTTCTCTGCTTCATATAATTATCAGGAAACCCCGTCATCTCATATACAACCTGGGCTCTGTGGACTTGGAAACCTGGGAAACACCTGCTTCATGAACTCCGCTTTGCAGGTAAGGGAAGATTGTCCATCTAATTAACACTGTCTAGGCACCGAGTGTTGCCACTTCTGAAAACTTACCTGAGCCTTGGTGTCCAGAATTTTATTGGTGCTTTATTACCTAGGCATGATTGGTGATTGCCCAGATGGTTAAATTCAGTCTCACAGTAGACTGATATCATGTGACCCAAAACCTCACCCTGTCACATTATTGGGCTTTGTGGAATGGCTAGTTGTACCCTAAATCAAAATCTCAGACCCTGAAGGCCCTGCCCTCTGCCCTGGTAAACAAAGATATTCCTACCAAGGAAAATATTCTTTGGATCAACAAAATACTTCCCAGAAATCAGATACACCGTTACTAGGGATTCTGTGCTTCACAAATCAAATATAGTTTTTATCCTCACAAATCTTGTACTCTTTTTTTTAAAAAAAAAAAAAAAAAGATTTATTTATTCGTACAGAACTGGGGTACAGGCCAGAGATGTGGAGGGTGAGAGGATTCACCAGAGACAGAGTGGGGCGCAGAACAGGCAGATTGACGAAGTACACTGCTGAGGGGAGCAGTGGGCGGGCCAGGAGAGGTCTGCCTTGCCATGTGGATCTCCTTCGGGGCAGGCGGGGATCGAACTCATGCAGAAATGGCTTAAGCTTCTTTGTGCTGTGCTTTAATCTGCTGCGTCACCAGGGAGGACCTCTTTTTTTTTTTTTTTTTTTAAGATTTATTTATTTATGCATATAAGAACTGCGGTACAGCCAGAGGATCCATCAGAGACAGAGTGGGGAGCAGAACAGACAGATTGAAGTACACTGCAGAGGGGAACAGCAGGCGAGACGAGAGGTCTGCCGCACCATGTGGGTCACCTCCATGGCTGGGAATTGAACTTGTGCTACAGTGGCTGGCAGTAGCTTGACAGAGCTGTCTTTAACTCTTGTGTTATCAGGGAGGCCTGCCCAGTCTAACTTTAACTTTTGTTGGAGTACCAGGGAAAAGAAAAAGACATTTTATTAAAAGATTAGTTAACTTCTCTTAAAATGGTAGGGTGGGAATAAGCCCAATACTGAAGAAAAAAGACCTGAGATTTGACTTTACATGGGCCTATTTTCTCATATCTTTTTGTAGCCTCAATTTTTCTCAACTAGTGAGTGATAGTAATAATAATGAGGCTTATAGCTCTAGCTATAAATATTAGGTAAAAATAAAATTTTATGATCTAAACTTACACCACATGATGCTAGGAAAAGATAAAATCCAAAGGAATTAGAAGAAGGGAAGTAACTGAAGTAACAAATTAATTAAATATAAAACACATGCATAGTATAGACAACTTTGATACTTTGGAAAAAATAAAATTGATGTTGAACTTCAACATCTGCCATTTTTAATTTGAAGAGTATAAGTTAACAGTACATGTACGGCAGTATTGTTTATTGAGTTCTGTATTATGATTTTTCCCACCCCTCCCCCATAGTGTTAGGACTGTAGTAAAACATTTCTTCTTTACCTTATTTATATTTTACTCTTCTCATGAAACAGTAGAATGTTTCTTTGAATAAGAAATTGTCTTCTGAAAACTTAATATCGTATTTTGACTTGACTTGAAAATCACTTGCTTGTGAGGTACCTCAGGGAGGGGCACAGCTTTTGTTCTCATATTTTAGAAGACACATGTCAGGTGCTGAATATGAATTCTTCAAAGACCATATCCCGGGAGGTTAGCCATTAAGTAGGCCATCAGTTGGATTTCTGGGAGACTGTGCCTTTGCTGTTTTAAGCCTGTCGAAGAATCTTCTGAGCACTTTATTCTGTTGGAGTTGACACTTGCTGTCCCTCTAGGACCTGGTGTATCCTGTGTGCTCTCCAGAAGGGGTGTCAGTTTTGAACATGCTTTGTTTCAGTGCTTGAGCAACACTGCGCCGCTGACCGACTACTTTCTCAAAGATGAGTATGAGGCCGAAATCAACAGAGACAACCCGCTGGGAATGAAAGGGGAAATTGCAGAGGCCTATGCAGAACTCATTAAGCAGATGTGGTCTGGAAGGGATGCTCATGTGGCACCGCGAATGTTCAAAGTAGGTTGATAAATACATTCTCCCTCTTCTCTGTCTTGGGAGAGTGGTTTCATGTTGTGAGAAATTCCTTTACCTGTATTTTGGGATTAAGATAAGATCTGAGACCAAAAGGACCACATGATGAATCGGATGCTTCTTTTCTCTTGTCTACTCATTCAGCAACCCCTTTATCTTGAAATGCCCTTAATCCCCACTTCTAGCCTGGAGATACTTCAGAGTGCATGTAAACTGTTCAGAAAGCTGCATTCTGTGGTGGCATCTGATTTGGTGCCACCAGGTCATCAAGATTTGGTTTAATCTCCAGTGACATTTGAAGGATATTCCCAGGTTTTTTGAGCCTGTGGCATGAGCTGGGTCCTATAAATAGGAATCAGGCTGATATTCTTGGGAAGTGATGTGAGGGTCAGTTCTAACTTGGGGTCTATTAGCTGGAAAGATTGCGCAAGAGAATGGTGAGCCGCAATGGACAATTGGAACACCTCAGCTCTTCCCTTACCCTAAATGTTCTCTCCTGCTAAGGGAAGAAGGTCTTGCCTCAGTATGTTGAAATCTGAGTAACTTTATTCATCCGGTACCACTTGGGGTTTGAGTTTCATGAAGCCGGTTGGAAAAAAGATACTGATGTTTCTTATTCAAAGAGGGAAAAAATAGCACTTACACTCAATGAAAAAATGAAGACCTTAGATGGCTTATTGAAATTAAAAGCTGATTATTTTCATGCCTTAGTCATGTTTGTATGTGAGAAATATATGTAAATTTCTACTCACATATTAGGTCATAAAATGACTTGAATTGGTGACAGTACATTATGTTCATGTTAAGGATAATATATAGAGATTGTAGTAGTATAGAGCCTCCTCAAGGATGTACCTGGTCTCTGCATTTTCTGGTATGATCGTTGCTAGTCACTTGGAATGCGGTTAGGGTAAACAAGGAACTAAATTTTTATTTCTATTTAATTTAAATTAGAATAGCCACATATTGTTGGTGGCTATGGTACTGGACAACATAGGTGTGGAGCACTGGGTCTCCAACCTTGCAGTGCATCAGAATCTCTAGGAGGACTTGTTAAAGCAGACTGTTGGATCCATCTTCAGTTTCTGATTCTGTAGATCAGGGCTGTGACCCAAGTATGTGCTTTTCTAATAAACTCCAAGTGATGCTGATCTCACTTGTTGGGGACCATATTCTAAGGGTTGCTGGCATAAAGGGACTTAGGGATAGGGCTTTTATGTACTAAGAGGATTCATCTAATTGTGCAGGTATCATTTGTAAAGTTCTTACAGAGATTGAACCGAAGAAGGAAGTTAGGGAGGGATTCATGTCAGTAGTATAGGCATGATTTTCTGAGATACCACCTTTTACCTGGGTAGTGACCCAGTTTCTAAGCCAGCCATTGAGTGTCTGATCTGAGCCCTCTGTGGTGACAACTACTGGCCTCCTTTATCCCCTTGAAGAGTTATTCTTGGTCACCGCTACTGTAGAGTTCTTCACTGTTTTAGCTAGCTGTGAAAAGCTATTTTTGATGGCTGTTTCCTATCTGATTCCATTGATTCTTTATATTTTATGGCATCCATTTGTTGTAGACCCAAGTGGGACGTTTTGCCCCTCAGTTTTCTGGCTACCAGCAACAAGACTCTCAGGAGCTGTTAGCCTTTCTTCTAGATGGACTACATGAAGACTTGAACCGAGTGAAGAAGAAACCCTACCTGGAGCTGAAGGATGCCAACGGGCGGCCAGATGCGGTATGATATTGAGGATTTCTGAACAGTAGTACTCTGAAGAAGCTGCCTCTTATTGAGAGCTGCAGAGACATTTTTCTGGTTTGGGGCCAGGACTCTAGTTGCTTTGTCCTGTTTTTGGTGATGTAGATGTGGGCTCTGGTAATAAAGAAATGTGTTCTAGGTCAGAGAAGCTAACTCTAGCTGTTTTGCAGACTTCTTGGGCTTCTTAAAGTCAGACTCATTTTGCTTTTATAAATTTCACTTGTGAACCAGAGACTAAGACATGGAAAACTGTTGTAAAGTGCTGTAATATTGGCCTGTGGGCTCATTAAATTCACCTGTGTATTAAATAACTTGAATATTATTCTGACCTATGGGAGGAGAAATCAGTGTCCAACTTTTTGACCTCATGTTGGGAAGCTCAATACGAACACTTTAAAATAACAGTTTTTGGTTTTTTTTTAAAGATCAATTTTCACATACAAGAACTGGGGCATAGGCCAGAGGTGCGGTTGGTGAGAGGGAGTCTACTCTGTCTACAAAGACAGAGTTGGGGAGTAGAATAGGCTGTATCTCACTGTATCTACTGAGATGCACAGTGTACTGAGATACACTGCTGAGGAGAGTTGTGGATGAGACAGGAAAGGTCTGCTGTGCCATATGGGTCAGCTCCCTGGCCAGGGATCTGACTTACGCCACAGTGGCTGCCTATAGCTTGATAGCACTGAGGCTTTAACCCTTGTACCACTAGATCTATACTAATAGATCTTAAAGGAAAAGCTGAACTACAGACTAGATTAAAATCTCACTGACAGGACTTTGGATCATACACCACATGGGGCACTCTTTCAGGGCATCTCTTTCTAATAGGAGGATACACAGACACCTTGCTTTCCATAAATCCTACACACACTGTTAAGTGTTGGGGGTTGGGTATAGCATTGGCGTGGTGATGAGTATGTTATGCTAAGAGCAGTCCTAGCCCTGGCTGGCCTGGACCAAGTTCTTGGCTGCACAGACTTCTGCTTCAGGTCCATCTCAGGTTTTCCTGTGAATGGATGCAGGGGTGTTGAGAGTATTTTACTTATCCCTCTCCTTCTTTTCAGGTGGTAGCAAAGGAGGCCTGGGAGAATCACAGGTTGAGGAATGACTCTGTGATTGTGGACACATTCCATGGCCTCTTTAAGTCTACTTTGGTTTGCCCAGAATGTGCTAAAGTTTCTGTGACCTTCGACCCATTTTGCTATTTAACTCTCCCACTGCCCTTGAAGAAGGATCGAGTCATGGAGGTTTTCCTGGTTCCTGCTGACCCTCGCTGCAGACCTACCCAGGTAAGAGAATTTGCATCCTCATGACACCCTTTCAGACTGCTCTCTAGACCTGGAGTAAGACTACTTCCATCTGCTGCAGTGAACGCCTGTAGTTGCCTCAGGTTTGTGCTTGCCTGAGTTTGTGCTTTTGACCATCATCAGACCTTTGTGTATTCTATAATTCAAAGCATAACATGAAGGTCCTTTAGCCTTTTTTGTTTGTTTCTTAAAGATTTATTTTATTCATGCATATATAACAGGCCAGAGGTGCATGGGGTAAGAGGATTCATCAGAAACAGAGTCGGGAGCAGATTGAAATACACTGCTGAGGGGAGCAGTGGGTGGGTCTGGAGAGGTCTGCCACTCCATGTGGGTCAACTTCCTGGCCAGGAATTGAACTCATGCTGCAGTGCCTACAATAGCTTCATAGCGCTGTGCTTTAACCCTTAGTTCCACCAGGGATGGCCCTAGCCTTTCTTTTCTTTCTATGCTTTTATTTTTAAAGATTTATTTATTTATGCATACAGAACTGGGGTGCAGGCCAGAGGTGTGTTGGTGGTGAGAAGATTCACCAGAGACAGAGAGGGGAGCAGAACAGGCAGATCTGTTGAAGTACACTGCTGAGGGGAGCAGTGGGCAAGGCAGGAGAGGTCTGCTGCGCCATGTGGGTCACCTCCCAGGAATTGAACTCTTGCTGAAGCAGCTATGGATAGCTTCGTAGTGCTGTGCTTTAAACTGCCTTAGCCTTTTCTCTTATAATCAAGGAGTGATCCTTGAATCTTAATATTGGAAAACCAAAAGCAAGGTACTCTCTTTGGTCAGGTTCATCCCTAAATCAGCTAGGACAGCCTGACCAGTATAAAAGACCAAATGAGAGCTATGACCAGCAGGACTTAGTATTTAATCTTGCTGAAGAGTCATAGCATGATAGTGTTGCTGAGCCTTCTCCCTTTAGTTTCTTGTATCTAAAGAAATTTGACATGGTGGCATTTTGTATAATTTTAACAGAATTTAAAGAGAGTGCAGGACTACAAAAATAAAACCCTTTTAGGAGGGAAAGAGATGGACCAACTCCTGTGTAACTACCAAAGTGAGAGGCATGTGCTGATGAAGAAATTTGCCAGTTTGCCTGCCAGTGGCTTATCTGGGCCCTCATTATCACTCCCTATTTCTGAAAGGCCACTTCTGTCTCCCACAATTCCTGCTCTTCTCAGCTCATCTACCCTTTCAGAGCACCCTGGTCACTCTTCCATCTCTCCTTCGCAGTACCGCGTGATTGTGCCACCGATGGGCGCCGTGTCAGACCTGTGTGAGGCTCTCTCCAGGCTGTCTGGCATTGCTGCAGAAAATGTAAGGCGGGGTAGTCATTTCACTTAACCTAGTGGGTTAGCCCTTGAAGTTATTTTCAACCTTGTAGCCCCTTGGGCTGGAGTTGGAGGTGGATACTTTTGAATTCCCCAGCACTACTGACTATGTCCAGTTGTCCAGCCCTCCCGGTCCTCGGTCACTGCACACTCTATGGCTGACACCATCCCTTTTGTCCTGGGAAAATCTCTTCCCTCTGTTTAAATCACTAACATGGTCAGAGGCCCAGGAATAGGGCTTTGCCTCAGCCTTTACACCCTTTCCTTTACCACGTCTACTGTAATGTGAGAATCTAGAAGTGCTTTTCTGCCCTAACCTCCAAAAGTCTGTGAGTGACTTGAGCATGGTCTTAGTTGAAATCTTTATTTAGAAACAACTTTCCATGCTGAACTTGCTGTTGGGTCTGTCCCTGTGTGGAAGTGGGCAAAATGAAGACACCCCCTTGCACGAGGACCCATCCCGTCCCATCCCTTCCCAAAGCCACTCTTTCCCAGTCAGTACCCTCTCTTCCCTGCTCTCTTGGATTCCAGGCTGGTCTGTTCCACTACATGCTAGACATGATATGGTCCCACAGGAACTTCCCCAGAGGCTTTGGGATGACTACCAAAATCTCTGGTTGGCACTCCTCACTCTTCCTGTCACTTGAGAACTGATACCAATGGATCTCTTGGGGAGATGTTGCCAGTTTGTTTTCTGTTGGTAGCAGAGGCACTGCTCCCCCTTGGACCATGTTCCCTGAGCTCTGGGGCCAGAACTCTAGCAACACACTGTTTTTCATTTGTTCCTGGATTTTTTTTTTTTAAGATTTACTTACTTATGAGCTGGGGTATAGGCTAGAGGTATGGGAGAGTGAGAGGATTCACCAGAGAGAGTGGGGAACAGAACAGGCAGATCTACTGAAACACACCGCTGAGGGGAGCAGCGGGAGAAACAGGAGAGGTCTGCTGTGCCCTGTGGGTCATCTCCCTAGCAGGGGACAGAACTCATGCTATAGTGACTGCCGAGGGAGTCACCAGGGGCCACCAGGGAGTCCCCTGTTCCTGGACTTTAAATAAGTAATTGGGGCACTTTTACTCATCCTTTAATCTTTGTTGTTACTGTTTTTAGATGGTGGTCACAGATGTGTATAATCATCGGTTCCACAAAATTTTCCAAATGGATGAAGGTTTAAACCACATCATGCTTCGGGATGACATCTTTGTGTGAGTACTCAATGGTTTCTAATGCAGAATCAAAGGAAACAACAGGCTTGGCCTTATTGGTATATCAGATGCAGAAGTTCTGGCAGTTAGTGCATGTGTGGAATTGCTTGGACACTTGGGTGTAAGAGATCGACATCCAGGGGAGCCGTGTGTTAAGAAACAGTGCATGGTGAGGCACTTTAGAATTAGATATTCCAGATAAGTTTCCTCAGTAAGTGCACGCCTTTTATCAATGGTGGTTGCTGCCCATTAAGGCCGACTTAGTGGTCTCATAGATGTCTTATTGTCAGAGTGTTTTTCTCAAGAAGAGTCACAACTGTGAAAGGGGCCATGGGAAGATAGGAGAAGGCATATGGTACTGGGAGGGGCTGGTCTTTCTTTGCCACTGGCAGTGGCTTCTTAGGCAGGTGTCATACCATTGATCTCCATTTCAGAAATGACAGGTAGGATTGGTTTTAACATTCTTTTTTAGCTCTGACATCCTGCAAGCTTGACACTCAGTTTTCTTATCCCTTTGGGAATAGTGCACGTCACTGTGGCTGGTCTAGACTCATACTGAGTCTTCTTGCTTCAAGGCTGCTCTGCATAATAGTGTGTGTGTGTCCCTCTCCCAGGTGGAGCAGGGTGGGATGTGAGCTTCCTTGTGCTCCCAGATAGCTCTTGCTCAGGTAAGCTGGAACATGGGCCATACTTGAGCCGCTTCTCTCACTTCCTCTCACACAGAAACTTGTTTCTGCTGAGAAAGGTTTTTAGGATTTTGGTTTTGGCTGAGGAATGCAGTAAGGCCTATGACTTCTAGGTCACTCTAGAAAAATAATTCTTGACCGCACCAGGAACTTAGTCTTAGTCCCACTTGTGTAGGCTGCTTCCCCACTCATGGCTGCCCTCCTTCACTTTACAAATGGAGGGTGCCAAGGTTCATACTAAACTGCAGAAGTAGGGCATGGCATAGCCAGCTTTCATACCCATTTCTGACCCTAAGTCCTTAGCACAGGCTCCCTCACTTCTGGAAACCAGCAGTTATATGCACTGGAGCTGAGAGGAGCTGGGGGAGCACCCTGTGGGGAGCTTCGAAAACCTGCCACAAATGAAGCTATTTTCAGCGGGCTTGAGGGCCAGCCAGGAGGATAGGAAATTGTTTTCAAGACAAATGGGAATTATCTTAAGAAAATCGTAATTTAATACTTTCTGAGTAATGGTACAGTAAGTCATTTGGTTTTCCCCATTGTCCTGTCAGGTCGGTAATCCCATTGTCTACTGAGTAAACAGCCTGAGAAGCTGGGACACTTAGCAGCTGAGTGTGTCACTTGGAACCTGCAGTAGCCTTACACCACAACCTGGTTTTTGACCTTTACGCAAGGTCCTAATGTAGAGCACACCTTGGATAGTTTCATGTTTTTCTTATACCTCCTGCATATACTGAACTCAGGATTGTTTGCCAGGCATTTGGGGAGGGATGTGTGTCTATGTTTGTGTTTATAGTTTTCAAAAATTGAATCAGTAAGTTTGTGTCTCCCCCTATAGGAAGAGGGAAAAGACTACAGTCGGTTGCCAGCAATTTTGGTAACATCTGTTCCAGGATAAAACATCTATAAATCTCCTCAGTCCCATGTATTCACTAAGTAAGACACATTTTTCAAAATCATTGATATGTGTTTAGCAGTTTCTTTGATTATCTCTGATTTTTAACAAATTAGATATGATTCTCTTACTTCAATGTTTTGAACAAAGGTGGCAAACAATTAGTTGTATAAATTTGCTTCATCATTTGAAATAAAGAGTCTTCGGCTAATTTTCTAGTTATACACCCTTATCTAATGTTTGGTTTTATTAAAGGGCAGTGCACTGAGAATGCCTTTTTAAAAGTTGGGTTCTTTGGTGACAAAAGTGAGCTTGGTGGCCAGGGCACCCCTGTGTGCCTTTGGAGTGATGATCTGGATGACAGCTGTCATCTGTACTGAGTCCTGGTTTAGGCCATTGTTGTTAAAAGGAGGATCATGTGAGCTCCAGGTTGGGGTTACATAGATTGACATTACACTAATAGTGACCCTCCTTGGGATTCCTGGCCCAGCCTTTAGAATTGTCTTGGAAGTGGTATATCCACCTTTTCTGCTGAGGTATCCTCTGTCCTAGTAACTATAGTCCTGGCCACCATTTAGCTGCAGCTCAGATCTCTGTTACTCAGAACTTGCTGTTAAAAGTCTACCTTCTTGTGTGATTAACACAGGTATGAAGTCTGCAGCACCTCCGCCGATGGCTCAGAATATGTCACACTTCCAGTCTACTTCAGGGAGAGGAAGTCCAGACCGTCGAGCACTTCCTCTGGGGCAGTGCTTTATGGGCAGCCACTGCTGGTTTCTGTCCCTAAGCACAAGCTAACCCTCGAGTCATTGTACCAGGCTGTTTATGAGCGTATCAGGTTGGTGGCAGAAATGTGATTGGCTGGTTATCAAAAATCAAGATCAGGCCCTCCCTGGTGGCGCAGCGGGTTAAAGCACAGCACAAAGAAGCTTAAGCCACTTCCGCATGAGTTCGATCCCCGCCTGCCCCGGAGGTGAC
>NW_004567105.1:61438827-61627416 GCF_000260355.1 Condylura cristata
GCTCCCCTCAGCAGTGTACTTCGTCCATCTGCCTGTTCTGCTCCCCACTCTGTCTCTGGTGAAGCCTCTCACCGCCCCTACACCTCTGGCTTGTACTCCAGTTCTGTATGCGTAAATTAATAATTTTTTTTTTTTTAAATGCAGTTGTGCCAGCCCTTGGGAGGGCCAGGGCAGGTGCTGTTTAGATGGTGCATCTGATACATCATAAGCCTCTTCTGGTCCCTGGAGTCATGTCTACTTTAGGAGTCCTAAATGCTGATGGCATTTTGTATTTGAATATTACTTCTAAAGTATATTCTACTACCACTCTAAAGCTAGCAATTAGTATCATTAGCAATTATTATTTTTATTTGTTTTTTTAAACATTTATTTATTTATGCATGCAATAACTGGGATGTAAGTAAGCCTGAGGTGGGGGTGGTGGTGAGGATTTACCAGAGAGAGGGGGGAGCAGAACAACCAGAGCCACTAAAATACACTGTTGAGGGGCCTTCAGTAGTGCAAGTGATTAAAGCGCAGCATTATGAAATTATCCACAGCCATTGCAGCATGAGTTTGATTCCCGGCCAGGGAGCTGACCCACATGATGCAGCAGACCTCTCTTGTCTCGCCCTCTGCTCCCCTCAGCATTATATTTCAGTCATTCTGCCTGTCCTGCTCCCCACACTCTCTTGTGGATCCTCTCACCCCCTGTACCTCTGGCCTTTATCCCAGTTTTTATATGCACAAATAAATAAATCTTTAAAAAGAAAGTATTACACTGTACACTGCTGAGGAGAGCAGGTGAGACAGGAGAGGTTTGCTGCGCTGTCTGGCCATGGTCACCTCCCTGGCCAGCCAGGGATTAAACCCTTGCCACAGTGACTGGCCATAGTTTGATAGCACTGTGTCTTTAACCCCTGCACCATCAGGAAGACCTCTAGAAAGTACTATTAGAATGATGGTGCCACGTGACATTCATTGAAGATTTTCAGAGTCATCAATGGCTTTGAAATTTAACATCTTATCTTTTGGATACCTCTCAATTTCTTTCTATTTTTTTTTTTAGGATTTATTTATTTATGCATACAGAACTGAGGTAGAGGCCAGAGGTGCAGGAATGGTACAGAATGGGTAGCAAAACTGGCAGATTGACAAAAGTACAATCTGAGGGGGAGCATTGGGCAAGAAAGGAGAGGTCTGCTACGCCATGTGGGTCACCTCCCTGGTTGGGGATCATACTCATGCTGAGGCGGCTGTGCTTTAACGCGTTGTGCCACCACAGAGGGCCCACCTCTCAATTTCATGATTTTAAAGCACTTTTTATATAAATTGCTTTGTGAGTGGTTTGTCATATAAATTATCAACTATTATAACTGAAATAGGAATAATACAACTAACGGTTTTTCATTTTTCTTTTCTCAAGCCGGTATATAAAACAACCTTTGCCTGATGAGTTTGCCTGCTCGCCCTTGGAGCCAGGAACCTGCAATGGCTCCAGGGGCAGCTGTGAAGGTGAGTGCTCTCCACACTGCCAGACTCTGACTGACCAAATCTCTCCTGGCCTCCCTCTCCAAAGCTGGTGGATGCGTGGGTCAAAGAGGCTCTGAGGCTGGGTTGAGGGCTCTCTATCAAGCACATGTGGAAACTCTGTCCGCAGCTCTGTACCTGTCTGCACATCAGTACCCCATTGAATCTTCTTAGATGATGAGTGCCTGCCCAGGGGCGTGAGGCAGTTAGGATTTGATTCTGATCTGTTGGTGGTGCAGAATGGATGCTTATCCTACTTGCCTCCAACGTTTCAGGAACTTTCCTGTCAGCAGAACTGTATCCTGACCCTTCCTCATCACTGGTGCAACATCACTGCCGGAAGGACAGGTTTCCTGGCTAACCAGTTAGAAGGCAGAAATAGGCTTTCTTGAGAGTCCCTTTTTCTTTCTACTCTAAAATTTGCGTGTGGTAGGTGTCTCTAGACAGCTTCTCCAATGGGAGGTAAGTGGACCACGTTCAAAGAGCAGTAGGATGGGCTTGTTATAGGATATCAGAGCCTTTATTATCCTTTTGTGACTGAGTGATGATCAGAAGCTTATTCCTGACCTAGGCTCTGTGTCTGACCTGCATTGTTAGAGTGTCAGTTCTTTTCAGGGCTTAGGTAACTTGGTATCTTTTTCCCATTACAATAGGAATAAATATCCTCCATATTACTGTTGCAGATTTTTCCCTCCCACACCCACCCCCAACATTTTAACATATTTTCTGTTGGGGAAGTTCTCTTTGCTCTCAAACACATCCCTGTTCTTGTTCTGCTGTTCACATCCAGAGATTTGGTTTGGTTTTGTCTGTTCCTTTGCTTTGTTTCTGTATATTCCACATATGAATGAAATCATCTGGTGTTTGTACTTCTTTCATTTAGCATAATCACGTCAACTTTGTCCCGTAGTGAAACCATTAATGTCTACCTGTCACGGATATTTGGGACCTCTCTTTGACAG
The DNA here is from genome assembly GCF_000260355.1 of Condylura cristata. Lineage (NCBI taxonomy): Eukaryota > Metazoa > Chordata > Mammalia > Eulipotyphla > Talpidae > Condylura > Condylura cristata. Next base: position 61,441,299 of record NW_004567105.1, read on the forward strand.
TTCTTTTTCTCTGTTTTGATACACATTTTAATTTTTCTTACAGAATTTATTATTAAAATAACTTTTCTTGCCAAAGCTGACTAACAACTTCTGGTGAAGAAAGTACTGCACCTACAACAGAGCTTCAATTTAAGTCACCTAATTAGTCAGGAACCTCACCAAGCAATTATTTGCCAACATGCCCATTGAAAGGAGGTAGTCATTCTTTAATTCTCCCAGCTGGATTAGGAGATCCATGAGGACTTGAGTTTTTATTTATAGAGGAAAATACTGAATAATACCTCCCCCTCTTACCTCCCCAGTCACTATCACTTGTACTCTTTTCACCCCTTCTCCCTCCTCTCACTTTGGGATTTAGAAGTCTCTTCTTGATTTCTAGTGTCTGATATTTTTTAGTAGTATTTTGCTTTGTTGAATCATCTGCTTCATAAATGTATTTGTCTTTGTCATTCTTATTTGCTTCACTGATTTCTCTCATACACCTTCCCTTTTTTTTTTTTTTAAGATTTATTTATTCATACAGAATTGGGGTACAGGCCAGAGATGCGGAGGGTGAGAGGATTCACCAGGGACAGAGTGGGGAACAGAACAGGCAGACCGACGGAGTATACTGCTGAAGGGAGCAGTAGGCGAGACAGGAGAGGTCTGCTGCTCCCTATGGGTCACCTCCCTGGCTGGGGATTGAACTTGTGTTGCAGTGGCTGTGGGTAGCTTCATTGTGCTGTGGTTTACCCTTGAGTCACTAGGGAGGCCCTGTTGGGGTTGTTTTTTTGTTTGTTTTTAAAGATTTATTTATTTATTCGTACAGAATGGGGGTACAGGCCAGAGATGCGGAGGGTGAGAGGCTTCACCAGGGACAGAGTGGGGAGCAGAACAGGCATATCAACGAAGTATACTGCTGAGGGTAGCAGTGGGCGGATCAGGAGAGGTCTGCCTCATCATGTGATGTGGTCACCTCCGGGGCAGGCGGGGATCGAACTCATACTGAGGTGTCTTTAGCGTCTTAGTGCTGTGCTTTAACCCACTGCGCCACCAGGGAGGGCCCGGGGTTGTTTTTAATATGTGCCCATTCTCAATCCTACCTTTTTGCACCATACCGTTGCACCTGTTCTCTGTCCTTCTATAGGACAGTAATCACTTCATCAGCCCCAGAGTTGGCTTTGTTGCGATGTATTTTGGTTAGGGATATATACAGGAGGTGAACCCTATGTCTTCATTCTGCTGCGTACTTGCTGGCCTAGCCTATCATTTCTTAATTGCCAATCCAGATGTCCCGATTTCTCAAAGAGATGAGTAGTTCTGGAAAGTGAGATTTAGTGTTAAAATAATAATCACAATGTTCTGTCTTCAGTAGATATTCAAAATCGTTGGTATTTTAGGTTATTCCATAGTCATATTATTATTCTTCCCAGAGCATCCTGTTCACACACTAAGGATGACAGTAGTGTGTTATGTAGTCAGGCCCCATAAAAAGAGGTGTTTGAGTAGTAATAGTAGTCTTGAACAGGTGCTGGATGACCTTGGGTTCTTGGTGCTCTGTATGTTACAGCGCTGAAATTTCCAGCAAAAGGTGAGGGTTGGACTTTGGACAAGTCACTTCATCCTTCTGAACTTTTAAAACCTGTGTTACTCTGCTTCAAAGAGTTAAGGTCACAGTTTAGTGAGATAATGTGTTTGAAATATCCAGTATGTACTAGATGCTGACTTAATGATACCATGTAAGTATATGCTGTTGTCTCAGCTTGAAGTCAGATGCCTTGTAAACAGAGGCATAGCTGCTATTTCACACGCAGGACAAAATCTAGGTGGAAACTATATAAATACAATTTTAACATTGAAGTAATGGCAAATTATATCCACATTATTTATCACTTATTTGCCAGGAGAAGACGAAGAAGAGATGGAGCATCAGGAAGAAGGTAAAGAGCAGCTTTCTGAAACAGAAGGCAGTGGAGAAGATGAACTGGGAAGTGACCATGGGGAGACCACCCAAAAGATCAAAGGCCGACACTACCCCAAAAGACTTTTTACCTTCAGCCTTGTGAACTCCTATGGGACAGCAGACATAAATTCACTTGCAACTGATGGAAAACTCCTTAAATTGAACTGTAAGCACTTTCTCTGGCCTTTCAAACTGGACTTTTGGGGAACTAATGTCTATTTGAAAATACTTGCACTCAGTACTTACTGCATTGGGCTTTTGTAATCTTGAAACTCCAGAAACAGACATATATGTGGTCCTTGGTTTGACACCTCCTTGAGACTTTCAAAGGGACCTGACCCACCCCCACCCCATCAGGTTGTTCTCTGTCCTTTATGATTTGAGAAGGAAGTATGCACCCCATCCATTCCTTCCATCCCCGACTGTCGCACTGGATGCCAGTTACCACTCGGCACCTTTTCTCCTGATGAATAACATTTCTCGTGGTCCTCCTTGGTGACAGATCTTCCCCCAAATTCATTTCACTAAAGAGAAGAAATGCGTATTTCTCTTGTTCATAAGAATGCTCAAGAAATATGACCTCTGTAGAGTTGGTCTAGAGCATGGGCATGGATTTTATAAGGTGTCTGTTTCATGTGACGTCCTGCAGTAAGGATTGCTGTACAGACGGAGGACTCCGGCGTGGGGTGTGTGCTGTGTGTGCAGGGCACCAATGAGCCAAGAAGGCACTGGCACAGGCTGGGCTGGGGAGCTGCAAAAGTGCCTCATGTATTTTAGTTTCCTCCATTGGAGATGAAAATTAGCTAGACACCCTAGCTAGCTTCCCTCCTCCTCCCTTTTATACCTCTTGAAAGTTATTTTAGTAATAGCTTTACAAAAACATTTTTTGATCTCTGTATCTGTTTTCCTGCAGCCCTGACCTCTCCGCACCTTCCTCCTTTCTAGTACATTGTCTTGTGAATTCTAGCCACCTTGTTAGTCTTTGATTTTTCACCTCAGTTTTCCCTTTTCCCTCCCTCTTCCAAGCTGGACTAGAAAATGCACCCAGAGAGTAAACTGGTTCAAAGTAGGCCGCACCTTGTTTCATAAAAGTTGTCAGGTTTTCTTATATTACTCCACCTTTACCTATGCCCATTCAGAACTCTATATAGCCTTTTGTCTTTGGAGCTTATCTGTCACATGGAGAATCTGCCTAAGGACTTGGGAATCAGACTTCAAAATTGGCTGGCTGAACTCAGATGGTACGGCTTAAGGGTGCTCCTTTTTATTCATGTCATCTAAGAACCTCTTGGCCGTTCAGTAATGAGGACACTTTGTTTGCTTCCATAGCTCGATCCACCCTGGCCATTGATTGGGACAGTGAGGCACGGAGCCTTTACTACGATGAACAAGAATCTGAGGTAGGTCCCTCTGTTCTTGGGCAGTGGTCCATGTTGATACCTGCTCTGGTGGTGTATGGGTGTCACTCTTAACCAGTCAGATGGCAACTTAAAAAGTTAATGTTTCAGGTGGAAAGTGAAAAGCACTTCCAGATTTTATCATTGTGTGTCCAGAGGTTCCAGAAAGTACATTATGTTCCAGGTGTGAGACTCATGAGGTTGTGATTTGACCTGGTCAGGTTGTGTTTCTCCAGCAGAACTCAGCGCTTTCTTCCTTACAGGCCTATGAGAAACATGTGAGCATGTTGCAGCCACAGAAGAAGAAGAAGACTGCAGTAGCCCTGAGAGACTGCATTGAGCTCTTCACCACCATGGAAACCCTTGGGGAGCACGACCCCTGGTACGTAGTTCCTCACCTTTAGGCAGGGGAATGCTTATATATCCCCAGACTCTCAGCATCTCTCCACACAAAAACCTTTTGAACTTGGACATGTCATTTTTTTGTATGGCCAGCTTTGTGATAGAAGTTCTTTTTCTGTATGGATTATATTTCCACACCAAGAAAGCCATCACTCTGCTTTGGAAGGCGGCTTAGCGACCTACTTGCTATATTGTGCCGAATGGCTGTTGTGGGGCGGCAGTTGTGCCTCCCCTCCATGAGTGCTCAGTCACACCGGCTCCCTGCTTCCCCAATAGAATGAGGCTTCTCTTTTCTCTTAAGGTATTGTCCCAACTGTAAGAAGCATCAACAGGCCACGAAGAAGTTTGATCTGTGGTCCTTGCCGAGGATCTTGGTGGTCCACCTCAAGCGTTTCTCCTACAGTAGGTACTGGAGGGATAAACTAGACACAGTCGTGGAATTCCCAGTCAGGTGAGTCCTGGATGTTAATAGGAAAGTTGGACACTGATTGGATGAGGGTTTTGCCACCAGACTTCTGTACTAGGTTGTGTGTCGCTTGGTTCTAGAGGCTAGACTTTGAGTCACTTCTCCTCTCTATCCAGTCTTTGGGGAGGAGTTTCCAACAGAAGTTTTTTTCCAGACTCAGGGTGAGGCCAGTCTTCTCTGCCTCTACTGCTTCCTACTTTGAATCCCTCATGACATCTAATAATTTCCATCAGTCGTTGATCCTGGGTCCAGCAGGACAGCACACGACCATGTTACATATAATAAAAGGGGACAAGGCAACCAGAGAATAGTTTTCTGGGAAGAACTGAATTCTTGAAGGTGCTGATCACTGCCCTGTCCTTGGGATGTCTATTGTGTCTTTTCAGGTCCCAGGGTACAGAATGTCACTGACCCAGGAAATAAATCCATAAGATAGGAGCTTCTTAACAAAATGTATATTCTAAAAATGCTTTTGAGGGATGTGGGGGGTGTTGGGGGGGCTAGATAGACAGATGAAGCATTGTGTCAATGTGGAACCCAGGTGGTAGCTATATAGATATTAGTTATAAATCATCTTTCTGTATGTTTGAAATTTGAAAAATAACACCAGGGATAAGTCTGTCTTGGTATTTAGCTTACATTTTCCTGGCACTAGTTGTATTTTGATAGTAACAAACATTGCTGCATGGTCACTGCTGGCTTCCTCTGTGCCCGGGGCCCTTCCTTACCTTTTGGTCTATGGTTACAATTATCCAGGAATTTCTCTTTTCTAGTCTGAATATTGTCAGTGATCAGCACAGGACCCTAGAGTCCCAACTGTCATGATCTATTCACTCCCTCTGTATTCTAGCCTGTTGCATAAAAGGGATTGCTGGGTTACTCTGAGCTGAATGTATTCAAAAGTGATTTCGTGTTTTGTGCTCAGAGCTCTGAACATGTCCGAGTTTGTCTGTGACCCGTCAGCGAGGCCTTATGTGTACGATCTCATTGCTGTGTCCAATCACTATGGAGCCATGGGGGTTGGCCACTGTAAGTATTGGCATCTGCTTCCTTCTGAGACCCAGAAATAGCCTCAGCCCGTTATCACTCTCCAGCCTCCTTGTACGCCAGGTGTTGTCCCAGGCCATTTCCCTGCGCAGCAACACAGCTTCAGGTTTTAGACTTCCGCCATACTGCTGCCCTTCCATTCTTATTTGTTCACTTACTTGATTTTGGTTCTTATTCTTTAATAATCCCACTTCTGGAAATGGTATCTTAAGGAAAATACTTGACATTAAGATGTCAAAAAGCTTTATGTGTAAAGCTAGATCCCTGTTGATAATAGTGGAAGTTTAGTAGCAGCATTGGCGCTCAGCGCACGTGGCAATACTTCTGTCTCCGTGATGGGAGAGTACTACATTCACTGCAGAGTACAGTTGGTAATAACCTTGGGACGTCTCGCTCATGATACGCTCTGTTTAGTGAGAACAGCAACACAGCTACATCCCTCCAGAGGATAGCTTCATCGCGGTATTAAAACAAAGAATCTGATTGGGGGAAACCTGGGAGAAGTGTTAAAAAGTGTGCTTTCTACCTTTTCTCACTAAAATGGTTTTCTTGTTGCTCTACTTTATTTTCCAAAATTTGTATAATGTATTGGTTTACATTACAATGTTAATTGTTTATGAGAAGGTGTTAGTGATATAAAGTGAGGAACTGAACTTTGCCTTGTCTGTCACATCTGCACCAGGCCAGCTGCCACAGCCGGTATTGAGGCTTAATACTGAAGGTGCCAGTTTGCATTTCAGTGGATTAACTGCTGTTTTAGCATGTGAATGCACTACTTGGGCAAGTTTTTTGCCACCTTCTGCTTTAGTTTTCTTTATCTACAAGATTAGATTGACTGTGAAGGACTATACTGGACCCACAGTTGAAACTATTTTGCTGCTGTAACGTCAAGAACAGACAATGCAGACAGGCCCTCAGCCCTTCTTTGCTGTGTTTCTGACCATTACTGCTTGTAGAAGGCATGTAGCTAGGAGAATGTGACAGGATTTATCCAGACTCACATAGTAGGTTCAGATTAGAAACCAGATCTCCTGAAATGAAAAGAAAAAAAAAAAGAAAGAAACCAGATCTCCATTAGATTCTATTGTATCCTAGAGTCTGGTTGGAGCAGGAATTGGGAATTGCTACTTAGAAATAATAAATCAAAACAGGAAGTATTGGCTGTCAGAAATACTTGGACCATTGGGGGAATTATAGCCACAAATTTTGATTCACAATCTTAGAGAAAGATAAATGTAATTCCAAATGCCCTTAACCAGGATTACTTCCACAGGCTCCAGAGCCCGTAAGAGGCATAGTCCAAATTTTTAAACTCTGGTCTCTGGCAGTTCATTTTTAAAACCCTTTCAGCAGCTGTTTGAGAATAGATTTTTTTTTTTAAAGGATGAGTTGTCTTTGGCTGTTAAGACAGAAGCTATGATTCTCTTGAGAGTGTTTCATATGTTAAGAGTTTTGTTACTATTTAGTGCAAACCTAATAAACTAGCCAGATTTTTTTTTCTCTGCTGATGGCTAAAGTATTTTCTTTGTTAACTTGGCAGATACTGCACATGCAAAGAATAAACTGAACGGGAAATGGTATTACTTTGATGATAGCAATGTGTCCCTGGCTTCAGAGGATCAGATTGTGGTGAGTAGACCTATTTTTTCTTTTTTAAGATTTATTTATTTACGCATACAGAACTGAGGTACAGGCCAGAGGTGCAGGGGCCGTGAGAGGCTTCACCAAAGACAGTGTGGGGAGCAGAACAGGCAGAATAATGAAGTACACTGCTGAGAGGAGCAAGCAGCGGGCGGATCAGGAGAGGCCGCGGATCAGGAGAGGCCTGCCACGCCATGTGGATCACCTCTGGGGTGGGGATCGAACTCATGCTGAAGTGGCTTTAGCTTCTTAGTGCTGTGCTTTAACCCGCTGCACCACCAGGGAGGGCCCAAGTAGACCTATTTTTATAGATTAAAACTGGGAAGAGTCTCTCCAGGGCAAGTTGGTTATTGAGTTATCCTGATGGGACAGTGGGAACTGGAAGAGTTAGTGAATGAGTTGACTGTCATTCCTCCTGGAACCCTTCCTAAATGAGGAACTTGACTCCCTAGGGTGATGTGGCACTGGGCCCTTTCTCTACCCGCTGGGCATGGGCAGTATGGGCGCTTCAGGGGTGATGCCCTTCACTGTTGCTACTGTGTGTGGATGCACAGAGCAAGATGGCAGATTCCTGAGATGTGGGTTTTGAACAGTAAAGAAAAACTGGGGTGGAGTAGTTTTTTTCCAATCAGTGAATGGATTTTTCCCCTCTTGTGTTTTAGACAAAAGCAGCTTATGTGCTATTTTACGAGCGTCGAGATGATGAGTTTTATAAGACATCTTCACTTGGTTTTCCTGGGTCCTCTGATGGAGGGACAAGACCAGCCAGCTCGCAGCAGGGCTTGGGGGATGATGAGGCATGCAGCATGGACACCAACTGATGCTGCCTCTGTGACCCTGCTACCCCACAGCACCGGTGTAATCCCCAGAAGAACATCCTTGACACTTGGAAGACTGCTAGGGTTCAGTCTAAAAACCAGATAAGGAAATTCCCTTTTATGAGCAGAAGAAAAAAAAAAGACCTTGTTTGCTCAGAAGGGTTATGTCAAGAGGCTGAATTATTTTTCTTTTTAAACAGGGGGTGAGAAATTTCTGTGAAACCTGTGGAGCTGCAGAGTGGAAGTTGGGAGGGGTGCTCACAATGTAGTGTGTCTGCTGGGTTCCAGAGAGTGCTGAGAGCGCTGTGCTTGTGTGTGCTGTGGCAGGCTTGCTGCAGGCTGCCCTGAGTTTCTGGATGTCTGATTCTGGTGCTGATTACTGGCTACCCCAGTAGCCTGCCCACCCAAACCACACCTCAAGTAAATTTAACGTCCCCTTTTCCCTCTCCATGCACTTAGATGGGTTTATAATTCCCAAAAAGTAGCTACTGACACCCATTTCTGTGTCCTTTGAGTCATCTTGGAATTCCCAATATTCTTCCCCCTCTATCTGAAGTGGAGCCTAGCAGTTCTGTTAGGTCCCTCATCAGCCTTGATGAATCCAGTCAGACAGATACTGTGGAACTTTTTATTCAACATCACTTTAAAGCAGTCGGTACATACAACTCTGCAGGGCATTGTGCCCTGTCCAGTAGTTTCTCCACATTGGCTTGAGAGTGGGAACCCTACTGGGGATTTAAATATCAGGTCCGGAAAGGGCTCCAGATAGCTTGCCCACTTTTGATAAGAAGTGAGTCGCCTGCCCCTCGGAATGTCGGCTCCGTGCCCTTGCCCCGCCCCCGCCGCCAAGTCCAGGCCCAGCCCCGCCTCCCTGTGCCCCGCCCCTTCCTTGGCCCTCCGGGTGGACTGAAGCACAGGGTTGAGACCGGCTTTCTGACCTTTAACCTGAGCCGTGGGGGCTGGGCCCACAGTTACTGGCCCAGGTGATCTATCTGGGACGCGACCGATCGGCGACCGACCGTTAGCGGCGGGTTCCCGGGTGAGAGGGTGGCGGGGTGTGGGCGGCCGCTGCTGTTTGGTGAGGATGCGGTCCCGGACCACCTGCCGCGGGGTGGGGGTGTGGCGGGGCGAGGTGGGTAGTGGTGGGGGTGGGCTGGCCTGGCAGCTGTGAGCCCAGGGCCTGTGGGACTACTGGCTGGCAGGAGCCGCCAGGCAGGAAGGCAGAGCCGGAGTCCCGGGGGCTGCTTCCCAGTACATTGTGTCCCCTCCCCCGAGGGAGTCTCGAGTGTGGTGGGCTTTCCAACTTCCCTGGCGGAGCTAGCATCAAGCTCAAAAAATGCCTGAAATCCCACTGGGGGTACTTTGCAACCTCATCTGTAGCTTTCTTTTTGCCTTGTGCATTGCTTTACATAATAAAGAGGTGGTCGCTTTTAGGGGAAATGTCTGAAAAACTGAGAAGATGCAGAAAGGAACTGACTGCAGCCATTGACCGAGCTTTTGAAGGAGTCAGTCATTCCCAGGAGTGCTCAGGCCAGCAGAGGCTGGCGCTGGATGCGGCGCAGCTCTTTCTCCCCCTCCCGGTGCACCGGCTGCTCTGCAGGAGGCACTCCCTGGCAGCCTGCTCTGTCTCAGCGCCTTTCACTCCTGTCCCATGTGCTCCCGAGAGTGAGAGCTCTGCTTTTGCACCAAACCACGCCCCAATGAGCGCAAAGTCACCAGCTTTGTGTCCCCAAAGAAAACCTCTGATCAGCAAGGAAAATGTATTGATGCATACCTCCATGTTGGCACCTGAAAGACAGTTTTGGAGAGTGGCAGGAGATGGGGAGAACTGGAGAAAAGAAAGTCTAAGGTGATTTGAATTTGATAGTTTCATGGCTACAGTTAAGGGGTCTCCTTTCTGAAATACTTAATTGAAGATCCTAAATTGAGTGTGTCCTGGCCTCCTCTTGGTAAGTTTAAGAACTTGGCCTCAGCAGGCTATGTATGTATGTGTCCTTGCTGTTAAATGTCATGGAAACCACACTGTAGTACCTAAAGGTCAGTGAATGTTATCCTGGTTTTTATTTTTTTTTTAATGCTGCAGAAACAGAAATCTTAGAAACAATATCCTTTGCCCATGCTGAGGTGAGGCTGAATGGTATCAGCGTCATGTACTCTTCTGGCTTCATCCTTGTCTCTGCTCCCTGCCTGCCTCAGAAGTTTTTAGCCTGCCCTGAGTTAAGGTCAGCCCTAGACCTTTTCTCCCAGGTAACAAGTTGCCTGCTCCCAGGCACCTTGTTTTGGAGAAGGATGATCACATTGAATGAAGCCTTGAATTGTTGCCATCTTGGTTGTCCTATTGGTAGAGAATGAAGAAAACATTTAACTTTGAATATTCACCTTGATTCATAGATGTTAATACACAGTCTTTCGTGATCATAAGTCATGATGATGCCGTTGGTCAATTTTGCTGATTTAGCGTTTCCAGTCGTCTCTAATCATACTATAAATGACAATTTTTAAAGTTACCAATAAGTTTTTGTCTTTAACATCTATCACTGAGTTCGAGTTTCCTTCTTTCTTGAAGAGCTAATTCCACCATCCCCCCCCCCCTTATTTTTTTGTTCCCTTTTCTCTGGGGGCCTACAGGAAAGATTTGGAAAAAGATTTGAAGGTTGACTCAAACTTGCCACTAAGCAGTTGTAGCCAAGAGGTCACAAAGGATCTGCTTGATATGATTGGTGAGTAAGGAAGATGGCCGATCTTGGTCCATCCCGCAGATCTCTGCATCAGCAAGTGTCTTAGATTTTAAGACTCCCTTATTTCTCGTCATTTGCTCAGCGGGTTTGTATTGCATAGAGCCCTCTTGGAGCTCACAGCCAGATGGACTCGCATACCAGTCAAGTCATCTCAGATGTTGTTACAATGAATGGGATGCAAGAGACAGGCCCCAGAACTTGGTAGTTGAACTTAGATATGAAGGAAACAAGACATAGATGAAGAGGAGGGAAAGAATGGAGTCTAGCTGGCCTGGGAGATCAGAAGGAAAATGAGAAGACAAAAGTTCTATAATTCTACCATTTGAAAATAGCTACTGTTAACATAGTGCTGTACACCTTGTTACACAGCTTTTTACACACACTGTTGTGTAAACTTTGTCCAACTTTATTTTTTTTTATGGAGGTACCGTTGATTTACAATACTGACTGTTCTAGGAATAGATTCACACCTGCCTCTTCAAATGGATGTTACCACACCACACCCTCACCAGAGTGCTTAGGGCCCCTTCTCCCCTTTGCTCCTACCCTCTCTCCTGCTCTGCTAACCTCAGTTCTTCAGATTCCAAGGTTTGCTTTCATTTGGTTTTGTCTGTTATTTGCTTTCTTCCCTTATATCCACATGAGTGGAATCATCCAGTGTTTGTCTTCCTCCTGACTTTTTTCATTTAGTATAATCCTCTTCAAGTTCATCCATGTTGCAAATGGTAAGAGTTCTTTCTTTTTTTTAATAATAGTAGAGTAGTCCATTGTGCCTATGTATCCCATCTTCCTCATGCACTGCTCTATGGACATCTAGGTTGTTTACATAACTTGCGTATGCCCTATTTTTAATGACTCACACTACACTTTGGACAAATAGCTCATAGTTAAAGGACTTATACCCGTGGGCATTGCCTAAAGTTGTTGGTTCTGAAGGGCATCTGAAGGTTATAGGGTATGAAAGTGAGGCCTGGTGAGGGGAGTTACACAGAGTCATTAAGCGGACCCCCTCCTTGCCCACTACTTTAGTGGATTAAATCTTTAGTAGCCTCAGAGATGAACTGAAGTCATTGTGGGCTCTGTGTAGAATAGGCCTTGGTAGGGCCAGCACCAGGCAGCATTTTGATGATCCCAAAAAAACCTCATTCTTCTCATATGATGTATTATCATCTCTGTAAGTCAAGGAGTTCCTTAAAAGCCAGGACAAGTGTGTATCTGCATCTTCTCCATTCCTGGGGACTGGTAGATAGAGCTGGATGAATTTCTAGGGTCCTCCTAGAATTTGGCACTCATTCTGACAATCTGCCTGCCTTGGGCAGAATTACCCTGCTTTGCATAATCCCAGAAGAATTGCCGCCTTTTCCTGCTTTTTAACTTCTGCTTGACATGTCTTTGGAAACCTCTCACTGGAATTGTAAAACTGAATGTTCTTATATTTAAGACCATACAAGCATCCGAACTATTGAAGAATTGGCTGGAAAACTAGAGTTTGAAAACGAGTTGAACCGTGTGTGTGGTCGTTGTGAAGATTCACCCTTCAAGGAAGAAGCCTGGACCCTGCTGGTGGACGAGAGTCCCCAGAAGGCCTCAGATGCTGACCCTGGCTGCCTTAAGCAGGCCTTCGATGATCACAATATCATTCAGACTGTTCTGGACTTGGAAGAGGATTACAATTTGATGACCTCTTTTAAATACCAAATTGAGTAAGGATGGTTGATTTTGTTACTGATTTTTTGCAGGCTCTTATTAAGGCATCTGTACAGAAACAGTCACAGTTGTCACAGGACCACAGGGCCCATTTTTCTGTTGTTTTGAAATGCTACTTTCTGTTGATTTCTCCTCCCCCGTCCCCATTTTTATGTTCAATATACCCAGTTGCCCAAGGCAGGTATAGATCCTGGGCCTTTGCTGTGTCTCTTGGTGTTCTTTTCCATGAAATCCTGAAAAAGCAATTTGGACACAACCAGGGTGGTTGTATCATACCTCTGGCTGGGCCAGTTCATCCCAGGTGAGCTCAGTGAAGAGTGACACTGGCCCTGTGCCCTCTGCCATCCTTGTGTATTTTGCACACATTGCAGACTATTTCCCATTTGGGGCCCACGCTCTCCTCATGTCCAGACCTGCCCTTCCTCCATTCCCTCATCCTTGTCTGTTCAGCTTAAAGGCCTATTCAAGAGGCCTTGTGATCGTGTCAGAGGGAATGGCAGCATTCCTGGTGCTCTCCTGACAGGACATTCTCACGAGGCCTTCCCGCACACTGCATCACACACACGGGCCCTGAGTTAAGGCGGTGAGTCAAGGAGGCAAATACAGATCCCACCCTTTCAGGCATGCCTGAGTCTCATCAGTCCCATTCCAAGCACAGAAACCCTGGAAGCCGCGCATGGTTCCCATGGCAGCCACCCTGCTGGGCAAGTCAGGCAGGGAGTAAAGGAGAGCCAAGGTCACTAACCCCCCGGAGAGAGCATCACTGCAAAGCTTAATAGGACTTGTTCTAGCCCCACCCCTGGGAAGAAAGAAAGCACATCACTAGAAATTGTTCAGGTAGCTTTCTTAAAACTGTGCTGTTCTTTCAGGAAAACTTAATAAGCTGTCAGGCAATGTTTGATGCCTCCAAAAAACTAGGGAGGAAGGCCCAGGGAGCCTCCCCCGCAGTCAGGCTAATCACCTTGGCATGGGGCATGCTGTAGAGCCGGGGGTAGCCCTTTACCATAGCGCTGACAGCTCCTTTGGGCTCACTTAAGGTGGGTCTTGCCTGGGGCTGTAGTCACTGCCACCTCTCTAGCTGGAGTGGTAGGGTAAGTGGTAGGATAAGGCTAACCAGCGGCTTTTCCTTGGTCACCTGAAGCTCAGTACTACAGGTAGCGAGTGGCACCCTCAGTAAGCACTCGCAGCTTGTGGAATTGGAGGCCAGTTTTGCCTTGAGCAGGAAGGACAGGAGCAAATAAGAAACGCTCACAGCATACTCCGCTGTCCTGCTCAGCTAGAGAAGGAGCTGTATGGATAGAGCCGTGTTGTTTGCTTTGAAAAAAGAAAAAAATAGCAAGGTAGGTCTCAAAAGTGTATGTTCCAGATAATACATACTGATGTGGATATTTTCCTGCAAGGAGGTGGAGCTTAAATCCCTGTATCTCCCAATCCTAACCCAGTCCCAGTTAAACTTGATTGCTTACCCCAAGGAATAGAGGACGATAAGGGGAAGGCACAACTTTTGGGTGGAGAAGCTTAGAGAAGCCACCGAACCAGGTAAATACATGAGCCAGGTGAACACCAGTGATGTCTCCCACCCTGATAGCATCTGCCCGAAGGGCTTCACCTCCGAGGTAGTCTTACCCCAAAATCCACATTCCCATTCTAATTTAGGTAAATGTCATGTGAACCCAGACTGGGGATTTTCTCCAGGTGCCCTGGCCAGTACGCAAGATTGTCAGTATCACAAAGGGCCAGGAAAGGCTCAAAAACTGTCATAGATACCACAGTGTGGTATCCTAGATTGCATCCTAGAACAGAAAGGAGGCATGAGTGGAAAGACTGATTAAATTGAAATAAAGGCTAGAGTTACTATTAAAGTATTTGCTAGGCTCTTTAGTTTTGACAAATATACTACAATTATATAAGATGTTGGCATTGGAGGCTATGCGCACGGTATATAAAACTCATTATCTTTACAACATTTTTATAAACCAAGAGTTATTCCAAAATTAGGGGGAAAATTTTAATGTAGCTGATCCCAAGTTTGTAAAAATGTATGTGCACATGTACAGAAAAATGTTATGGAGGGAGTTTTAGTGTTTCTTTTTTTTTTCTTCTCTGTATTTCCTATTTTAACTGCAGTGCCACGGGTTACTTCTTCAGAAAGAATAAATTAAATTTGTCTTTTGAAACCCTCATCTCCACTAGCCAAGCCTGGGTATCCCTCACCAGCTACTTCTCCGTCAGAGCTGACCTTCACAGCTTTGAGAATTGGGCAGACTTCAGGGCCCACAATGGGAGGGCCAGTGGCACCCTGCTAAGGGCTCATCCTCCTGACGATGCTGGGCCCTCAGAGGCTGGCGGTCCTGGTCTCACAGAGCAGTTTCTCAACTCAGTTCACTCTCCCCTGAGGGACTCTGCTGGATGTGGGGGTCTTACCTTAACCTTAGAGGAATGAAGTGAGAAGATATTTTTCTGCATGTGACAAACTGTGGCCATTGGGAACAGGGGTTAAGCCTGGGAGAATGGGAGAGTGGAAAGAGGGTTTAGGCTCTTCCTGGCCCAAGATAAGTAGGCCTCTCTTAGCAAAATCTTTATGTGATTATTCAGATCTGCCAAAGGGTAATTCACCCTGGAATCCTCACTGTAGAAACACAGCTGTTGGGTAAAGTAGGTGCTCCTCAACCTCTGCCTCACCAGCCCCATTCGGCAGGGTAGCCTCACCATTTCCCTGGTGACAGCTTCTGCCAGCACCCTGGCTCCCTGGGGTGCTCCAAGGAGACCTTCCTGCTTTCGTCATCTGTTTGCTGTGAACATATGCGTACACTCATCTGTACAAGCATAGGGATTAAGCTGAAGGGACCCTGGATCCTGGATGGACACTTATTTTTATAAACTTCCTCAGGTTTGCGGGGAGCTGGGGCCAAAGATTTCTTGAGAAGACACTGATAGTCATATTTAAGGAACTAAACATGTTTTACGTCATTCGGTTCTCTCCCCCGCAGTTCATCTTGGCAAGCTAAACAATCATTGAATTGTTTCCGTGGAAACACCAAACTGCAATTTGGATTAGCAGAATCAAAATAGAAACAAGGCAGTTTCAAGAATAAATAGGAGCCCTGGAACCTGCCAGTCGCAAACTGCAAATTCAAGCCACAGCACAAGGCATGTGAGAAGTTTGGCCCATCCAGCCCTCCAAGGAGAGACTTCCAGGTCCCTGGCTGCATCCTACCAGTGTTGATGCCAGAGCCACTAGAGAGAATCTAGCTCAGTGTACAGACTGACAAGGATTGTATAAGGCAGAAGCTGGTATGGAGAGGATTTAGGAGAGGCTGGTGGGCTGGTGAGGAAGGCTGGAAAGACAAGAGTGAATGGCTGAGTGAAGGTGCAGCAAGGAGCAGTGCAACTGTTCTGCAAGAGGATTCAAGGGTAACCGTGGGCTGAGATGGTGATGGTCCTCGGTCTTGTCCAGGCTGCGATTCCTAGTTTCAGGCATGGCTTCCAGGCATTTGGGTCTAGTTCTGAAGTCTGAACTCTTGCCAAGTAGGAGCACTTCTGAAGTTAGTATATACTGTCTCTGCTCTTTGTGCTTCAGCCAGCACAACTGGGTACTTCTCATATCTGGGTCTCCGGGTTCCCTACCCCTGCCTCCACTCCCTTCACTAGGGAATGAGGAGAGCCACCGACCCTGGTTCCTTGATATTCTCCCAAACCCTCCTTTTCCATTCCAGAGAAGGTTACAAGGGAATCAGGAGTCCAGGGAAGAAGAAACATTTCCTTGGGGCCTGTATCTCCCTTCTATGCCCAGGGATGTGCTGGTGGGGCAGCCAAACCATCTTGCCACTCATGGTTGTGAGCTCTTAATGGTCCAAAGCACTCAGTGAAAAGGGTTTGTGAAAGAGACCTAATTCAGGCCACTCTCCCTCTAGATGGTCAGGACAGGACTTATCTAGTGTAGGAGTGGTACCTCCTCTGAGGGATGGATACTTAATCCAGTAGTGAAGAGCAGTGAGGGGGGCTTGTGAATGAGGGAGACCATAGCACCAGATTAATAATTGTTAAGAAGGCTGTTATTCCCAGACAAGCTGAGGTTCTGGCAACTTGATTTCTCCCTGGAGTTTGTGAGAGAACGTTAATATTTTAGGTCCTAGCTAAATATTTATAGAGGAAACAAAGTTTTGCTCAGGAAATCTACTTGACAGTGGATCTCAGCTCTGGGGAGGAAGTACTTCCTGTCCTAGGCCAACTGGAAAATGCCTGATTTGAAGAAGAGTTTTGGCTCAAGGCTCAGAATTTTTAATATGTTCAAAACTGTTCAACTCTTATAGAAAGCAACTATCTTTTAGGGGGGACAGAAGGCTGTGTCTTCTGGGCATTTTTGATGAAGGGGGTTGCTGGGAGCTGGCCTAAGAGTCAAGAGTTGACATCCTGCAGGAGACCCTTTTCAGGAGCTCTGATGAAAAATAGTATGCAGGGAAGATGCTGGAGAGAGATTGACCTGACTTCAGGGCTTTTAAAATAATAAACAGGCAATTCCTGTCTTCAATCAGTATTTTTCAAGGGTCCTGGATGCTGAGAATACTGCAGGGGTAAGGTTTGTGCTGATGTTGTTTTTGGAGTTTATATTCCACTGGTCACAGTGTTTAAAAAGTATTCACGCTCATACATCATTTAAAGATGGAGCTGTAGGAGAAAATTAAAGCAGGGTTACAAGAATGGGCCGTGAGTAGGGCAAACTCCACAGGAGAAAAGATCAGAAAAGGCCTCTCGGTCGGTGACATTGATATGATACTTGAAAAACAAAAGCAAAAGAAAAAAATATACTCAGTTATATTAAATAAAAAACTAGAGAAAGAAAAAATTAGTACTTGACTGTCAAGACAATTAGGTGCTGCTGCTGTTAGTTTCATGTTGCCCTCCAGACTAGCTGATATCCTATCAGTGGGACCCCTAAGGGGGCTTTCTGGGATGTGGGCCCATAGACCTCCCACCACATCCACCCATGAAAGTCACATGCATCTCCGTCAGCAGCCAAAGAGCCAAAAGTGGTGCATTCTTCAGGGCTGTGCCTGGGTTGTGTCACGCTCACCAAATCTGGCATGAATACAGTAGTTATTAAAAAAAAAAAAAAACTTAGAAAAAAGAAATAATATCTTTTCCTGATGCTTGCCAGAGACAGGCAGTGTAACTTTAATGAACCCAGCTTTCTTAGGAGATACATCTGCTCATTCTACAAAAACACCCAGTTCATGGATTACAATCCCTCCGAACTTTGACTCATTAAATGAAATACTGCTGAAGAAATACAGGCTTTTATAACTCACCCCCAGAAGAATCAAAACTGTGGGGTCCTGCTTTTCAAAACTGGACAGAGCCTTCAATAAGGTCACAAACCCTGTCTCTTAACAGGGTTTTAACTTTGAATTAAAATGACTAAATATTAAACTTTTCAACTTAAAGATTTCCAGATACAAATTTTTTTCCTGGCCTACAAGTCCCATGCTAACGGCTCAGCAGGCACTGTGAGAAGGACAGGAAGACTCCCTTTGTGTGGCTGGGCTCTTCCCCCCAGGCCTGCCCTGTGCACAGAGAAAGCCAGCAGGAAGGCAGTGGAGCCTGGTAGAGAGCGGGGTGAGCAGACATCAGTGAGGCCCACCGGAGAGAAGAGGCCAGGGCAGCCTGAGGTGGCGTCCAAGCCTGCACTTCCTGAGCCTCAAAGGTCACTGTCATTGCCTGTGGTTCCCAACTACTGGCCACAGGAGGCCTGGTGTGGAAATGAGCAGAACAGCTTAAGCTGGTGCCTGTTTTCCCCTGCTGAAGATGCGCTGGCAATTTCAACTTCTCCAGACTTTAGTGGGATATAAACTGAAAACAAAGAATATAAAAATAAGAAATCAAAACCATTGCTTTCTGTAATGGTTCATTCAGAGGCTCCATTGTTTACTACACTGACTTGGAAATGGGCAAATTCCACAAGTCTGTCCATGAGGAGTTTTACTTTCATACAGGAAAAATCAACCTGAGTAGGATATGGTTTATCCAAAGTCATCTTATAAAAACCCCAGAGGACAAAACTGTATATTGTGGGGAGGGTGGGGGTTATTGCAGCACTTTGTCTCCCTCACACAAAAAGTGTTGCGGGGGTCTAATTTTCTCACATAACAGCAGAAAACCAAACTTTGTTGTTATTATTTTTTAATGTATTTAGGCATACAAGAACTGTGGTACAGGCCAGAGGTGTGGGGGTGAGAGAATTCACCAGAGACAGAGTGGGGAGCAGAACAGGCAGATCTACTGAAATACACTGCTGAGGGGAGCAGTGGGCGGGTCAGGAGAGGTCACGCCATGTGGGTCAGCTCCCTAGACAGGGATTGAACTCAGTGCTGCAGTGGCTGCGGATTGCTTTAAAGTACTATGCTTTCACCAGGGAAGGCCCTGTTACCATCTCTTAGAGAACTGAGAGCCTGCAAAAAACTTGACATAAAAGGATGAATACATTCACCGGTGTGAATGCAAACCACTACTTAACTCAAGGCAAGCAACAGGCCTTGGTGCTCTGGTGGGGAAGCAAGGGAAGTGGCCCTAAGGCTTAGACCTTCCCAACCCTGTCAGATCCAAAGGACAGAAGCGACAACTGCCTGCAACTCTTGTCTGTCTGTGGAGCACTTGAAACAGGAAGCCTCACATGAATCCCCTGCACAGATCAGGGATTGGCAGCCTTACAGATTCTCATTGGACTTCTCTATGATACCCTTCTTATCTATTTGATTTCTTTAAGTAAATTGATGGAAGACCAGTTTAATAACCTTAACAAAAGAAGGGAAAAAAAAACAGGTGCCTTTTAACAGTTACATCTTTATTTTTGAATTTTTTATTATTAAAGTAATACATATGTATTGCAAAAACTTAAAAACTTCCAATGGAAAGCCAGACTGATATAGTTCTTTTGCTCTCCAGAAATGATGTGGGCTCTACCGATGCCTCGGTTGCTTGAAGAGAATGGTTGAAAGACAGGACAGAGGTAAAACAGACAGGAAGGAAAGTGGAATTGTGTGGCCTGGGGACAGTGGTCTCGGGCGTTTTATCTGGTAGCTCTAACTGCCTCATGGGCTTCACTGACAGCTGTTTCTCTGTTCACAACAAGACTGACTTAGTGTATCCTTTAATATGTCCACTGACCAAAAAATGCAGTTGCCCTGGTGGCAAAAGTGAAGGAAAAAAAAAAACACAAAGATCTGGACATTTAGGTATAGGAATATTTTGAAGACAAAAAACTTGTGTTTGAGAGTCACGCTGCCACAGCAACAGTTTTGAGAGCCCTTCTGCTGCTCAGTATTCCATATGGAAGTCAGCCCTCTCACTAAACCCTGCACCGTCTTCCTGACGCCCCACACCTAGGAGGCTGCCTTCATCCTCATACTGTTCAGTCTAATATATAAGGATGTCCTTTCACTTACGCTCGTCATGGGCAGCACCTGGCACCCAAACTGTCAGATCTATCCCCACCCCTTTATGGACCCCCTTAGCCTTTGACCCTGAGAATCCCAGTTTTCCAGAACTTTCTACACCTAGCCCAACTGTATAGTTTATCTTTCTGGCTGAGACATATAAGCCATCAGCTGAAGTTACTGAGGGGCTGTTCAGAAACCATCATCACTACTATCAAAACCCAGGTCATAGAGCAGATTCTTCCCCCGCTCCTTGCCCAGAGGGGGCTCTGAACTTCTGAGGTTGAGGTCACTGAACCAGCTTATCTGGTGGTCCTCCTGGGAGCTGTTGTCTTGGGAAGAGAACCTATTGAAAAGCAAGAGGCCCCCTTCCATGGCTGTTGCTGTCTTACTGGGCAAGACAGTACCACCCAGAGCAGGGGAGATTGATTTTATGGGGCTCCTGGGATCCTGCAGCTGCAGTGGCTCAATGAAGGGCTCCTGCTGCTTCTGGGGAGGCCTTTTAGGGCCATAAACAGGAAGTTGAGGATATTTAGAATTGAAAACAGAGGTGTTACTTGGAGTTTGTTCTTGTTTCCTGGCTATGAGCCTACCTCTGTGGGCTTTCCTGTGCTGTTGCTTCTTGCCTCTCCCCACTCTTCCTACAGTTCTGCATTTCTGTTCAGTGACTCTTGTTTGTTCACAAGGGTCACAGGAAAACATGCCTTTGGTGTGGTATTTTTGACAGGTGTTCTGAATGCTGGTTGCAAAATTCAAGGATAAAAGCTTTGAGGCTCCTTGGAAAACCAGGTCCCCATCAGCAGGAACCTTGTGGCCAACAAAACCAGAGCCTGGGTTCTGGGAGCTTATTTTAGTAATAGCCCAATTCTTGCAGTTAGTCTGCACGGCCTTGTCCTTCACTTGCCTGTTTCTAGAAGTGGTTCCAGCTGCCAGCAGCACAGCCTCTTCTTGGAGAGCATCACTCTTCGTTCCCTCACTCCAGACACTGTATTTCCCAGGGCACGGAGAGCCCATACTAAGATTCTTTGCAGCAGGGGGACCTTGGCCCTGCCACATAACTGCTTCCTCAGAGGCATATTTTTCCTGCCTAGTAAAACTTAGGCTCTGGGCCAAAGGTGATGAGGTCTGGGAAGAGCTGTCTTGTACATTCTTGAGTACCCCAGGAAATGAGATCAATTTCTTTAGCTCTGCAAGAATAGTGGGCACCTTCAGCTGGCCCAGCTGTTCACACAGCTGCTGGAAATCCTTATTCTGCTGGGCAACTAAAACTTCAAGGTGCTTCAAGTCGGACTTCATTTCTATAAACTCTGCTTGTCTCTAGGCAAAGACAAGAAAAAGAAGGGAGTTATGGAAGGTGCAACTCTGAATGCACAATACAACATGAGAACAAGCTAAGGTATGATGCATCAGAATCCAGGCTTCTCCTTTGTTGTGAACATTATGAGTAGCGCAGACACTGGAGTAGGGGCCCCAGGTTGCACATCATGCCAGAGAACCTTGAGGGAGGAAGCTGACCTCTGCTCTGGCCCATTATCAAAGGGTCTGTGCTGGCCTCTGTTCTTGGTTGAAAATTGGCAGTTTTAAAGGTCTCTCTAGTCCTCAGTCATTGAAGAAAGAAGTCAAGATATATACTTACAGCTTCAAATCTCTTCTGCATCTCGAGGAGTGCCTGTTCCACCTTGCTTTTGTCCTGCATTGTTTCCAATACTAGATCATTCTGGGCCTGCACAGTTTCTCGCACTAAAAATAGAACAGAACAATGACAACTCACCAAACTACCGCATGCCCCACCCTTCCCAGGCCACAGCAGTGGAGTGAGGATCTAGAATTTGGCATGGTTCACCTGAGCGTACTGTTAGATGACAGATCTATCTGCTCAGATTAGGTTTGATGAAGGGAGGATACCAAAGTAGAGTGGTTCCTCTACAGTCTCTCCTCCTTGGCTAGGGTAGACACAACTTCAGTCCTGTTTGGGACCCTAAAACCTATTGCCCAGAGGTCAGCACCAACCTCCTCCATCGCCCTTCTCAGCCTTATTTTTAGTTTCCTGGTCCCAAAAGACCTTGTGGCAAGATGGCTTTTGGGGGGCTGAGACATGATAACATACATCCCCTTTTCTCCTTCTCCCCTCCCCAGTGAGGCCAGTTTTGGCTATGGCTCCCTGGACATAGGCCAGGCTGAAATTTTTTCCCCTTTGATACCTGGCCTAAGATTTAAAAATAAACCAGTCAGGTGTGAGTTGAATGGACCAGTCAGGTTCAAGCCCACTTCATTAATTTTTTGGATTGAAAAATGGAAAGCAAGTTGATTGCTGCTAAATTACCCAATCAGATGCTTAGGATTGAAAGTGACTCTCTAATCAGGCTTGTAGAGAGTGGGGAACTATGAAGGGCATATAATGGAGAGCCAGCTCCAGTGAGTATGAATCCAGCCTCTGAATAGAGAGGAAGGATTCATTGGACCACTTTTGAAGAAGCCAGCAGCTGTCATTTGAAGAGTTACTCATTATACCACCTTTGAGAAGGATCCTGCTCCCAGCCTCTGGAGAGACAGACACATGAAGCAGTTAACCTCTGTAGGATTCACCAGACCTTTTATTTTTTTTTAAGATTTTATTTATTTATGCATACAGAACTGGGGTACAAGCCAGAGGAGAAGGGGCACTGAGAGGCTTCACCAGAGACAGAGTGGGGAGCAGAATAGGCAGATTGACAAAGTACACTGCTGAGGGGAGCAGCGGGCGGGTCAGAAGAGGTCTGCTGTGCCATGTGGTTACCTCCAGGGCCGGGGATCGAACTCACACTGAAGTGGCTGCAGCTCTTCTTGTTGCACTTTAACCAGTTGCGCCACCAGGCAGGGCCTCCCCAGACCTTCTTATATGTATACTTCATAGACTTTCATTGACCTTTGTGGACTTCACAGAGACTCAACCACTGCACCTGTCTCTGACATCACCTGAAAGGAGCACCGTCAGATTCGGCCCAGCATCTCAAAGAGCTGACCACAGCCTCTAGTCTTCTGCAGCACCTCCTAGTACTGTTGAGTCCATCTCTAACTGGTCCACATGCTGTTGTGAGCTGCTGGAGTGTAATCTCATCTTCAGGTGGCCTTTGTTTGGGACTTCTGGACACTGACGACACTATCTGTGGTAAGAGTCAGCCACTTGTGGCCTCAAAAACTTTCCTTTGCCCAAACTCTTGTTAAATAAAACCTGCTGTTGGTGGTCTCTGAGACTGAGTGGTCCTGCAATTGTGTGAAATGACCTCTCCTCCACCCTGGTGGGCACTGTCCTTTGGCACTTTTTGGCACTTTCTTTAAGCACCCTCCTTTATTACTGTTTGAACCCTCTTTTTCAGTTTTTGTTTTGTTTTAAAGATTTTATTTAATTATGCATACAGAAATGGGGTACAGGCCAGAAGTGCAGGGGTGGTGAGAGGATTCACCAACAGATCGACAAAGTACACTGCTAAGGGGAGCAGCGGACGAGACAGGAGAGGTCTGCTGCGCCATGTGGGTCACCTCCCTGGCCAAGGTCGAACTGGCACTGAAGTGCTGTGGCGAGCTTCATTCATAGTGCTGCGCTTTAACCCACTGCACCAACAGGTAGGGCCCTCTTTTCAGTTTTTGGTACTAAGTAACTAACAAGACCTGGCTCATTTCTTCTTCTGTGTTGCTGGGCTGTTTTCTGGACAACCTCTCTCTCATCACTGACCTTTCTGCATGCTGTTCTCTGGACTTGGAGTACTCTTGCTGATCCCTGTCATCCTGCGCATCCCTCCCTGTCATCCTGCGCATCCCTCCAACCATCACATTAGTCCAAATAGCTCTTTTTCCGCTCTCAGCAATCACTTCCTTAGAAAATATATCTCCTATCTGGCTTGAGAGTTTGTTTTCTGCTGTGGCACCTGTGTAGCTACTATCACTAACACCTTCCATTTATGAATGCTCTATTTATATTTGGGTGTTTTTTTTTTTAAGATTTATTTATACAGGACTGGGGTACAGGCCAGAGATGCGGAGGGTGAGAGGATTCACCAGGAACAGAGTGGGGAGCAGAAAAGGCAGATCAATGAAGTACACTGCTGAGGGGAGCAGCGGGCGGGTCAGGAGAGGTCTGCCACGCCATGTGGAGCTTCTCCCTGGCAGGCGGGGATCGAACTCATGCGGCAGTGGCTTAAGCTTCTTAGTGCAGTGCTTTAACCCACTGTGCCACCAAGGAGGGCCCCTATATTTGGGTTTTAATGAGCGTGGCAAACAATGCTAACTACTCAAGCCTGATATTGATTTCCCTATTTTGCTTGGAGAGTTCCTACACACAAACACACTTAGTAACGTACTGTATTACAATTAATTATTGTCATATTCATTGCTAAACAACAGGTCATATGTGATTGGTACCTTTATTTATGTAATTACTAATTATTAAATACTTAATGTGTTTGTACTATAGTCAAGGCACTAGGCAAGGTATACTGGATAAGAGTGATCAAGATAGATAAAATTCTCTTGAAATTATAAATTCATCAGGTGGTTAATGAGTATACAAAAAACTGTTTACAGATGTAAGTTACAGAAGCTCTCAAGGGAAAAGTAGATCAAGCTTGAGACCAATTAATTTAATCCAATCTTGGGAATGATTTAAAACTTTCCTAAAGAAGTGATAATTACTTGATTATTAATAACCCATGGGAGGAAAATATGACCAACAGAATTACCAGAAGAAAGGCCATATTCTCCAAAAATTAACTTTATGGTCAGTGTTGCTACACCATAAAAGAGGGTAGGGAGGCTTGATTGGGGGACAGTCAAAGGGGTATGTGAGTAAAGTCAAGATTTATATAGCTTGATTCTAAGATTTTATTCATGGACAAGGTTAAGAAGAGAGTTGACAAGATCATATTTTCTCTTTAAAAGAACACTTCCTGCACCATGAAAGATAAACTGCAGGGGAGAGACTGGATATTATGAGACCAAAACTGAGATCAGAAATGACTGAAATAAACAGGAAAGAGAATTTGAAGGCAGTGGGGAAAAGATGGATTATTCAGTCGTGGCATTGGGACAAACTGTTCAGTTATTTACAAGATAATTAATTTGAATCTCTACCCAAGGCTATTAAGAATTTTAAAACTTTACATAGAATATAGAAATTATGAGAAGCATTTTATTTTTACTCAGACTGTTTTCAAAGTCTATGCTTCAAAGCCTGTGGAAGAGAACAAAGAATTGTAATGGCTATTACAAAATCCTTTCTCTGGCTTTTTCTATTTTGGAGAATAAAAATGAATTTTAAGAGGAAAAGCACAGTAAACTATTATAAATTCAACCACATCTTAAATGTACAATACAATTAATAGTCAGGAGTAATATGCCAAATATTATTTTTATCTTCATTTCACTATGTTTTAAGACAGCAAAATTTAAAAATTTTAGATGGGCAAAAAATAATTTGACAAGAACATGCTCAACCTTCACAATAATAATAAATAGGAAAATCAGAGTAACATTTAGTTACTCCAAGATACAAATTTATAACAGATATAAGTTTTACTAGAAAACTTGCCTCATTCTGGTAGGTGCTTTGATTTGTTCCCTGTGTTCTAATTTTTTCTTAAAAGATCTATTCATTTATGCATAAAAGAACTGGGGTATATACCAGGGGAGAGAGAGTGAGAGACTTCACCAGAGACATAGTGGGGAGCAAGAGCAGGAAGATCTACTGAAATATACTGCCGAGGGGAATATTGGGCAGATGCTGCACCATGTGGGTTGCAGAACTGAACTCAAGATGGGAACTGAACTCAAGCCCCAGTGGCTAGTGATAACTTGATAGCACTGAGACTTGACCCAGGGAGGCCTCCCCTCTGTTCTAATTATTCTCTCTTTTGTCTTATCAGTCAAGGTCAAGAATTTAACACTTGGTACCTGATAAATGCTCTTATCATTTCAAGTGATTTACTTCAGAGTGTCTCTTTAAATTAAAACATAATTCCCTCCCTAAAAGGAGACTTGTTTTTCAGATTTCTTATTCTAACATAAAAATTTTTAAAGATTTATTTTGTTTATTTATGCATACAAGAACTGGGGTGTAGGCCAGAGGTGTGGGAGTTAGAGGGTTCACCAGAGACAGAGTAGGCAGCAGAATAGACAGATATACTGAAATACACTGCTGTGGGGAGCAGTGGGAGAGACAGGAGGGGTCTGCTGTGCCATGAGGGCCAGCTCTATGACTGGGGACAGAACTCATGCCACAGTGGCTGGCAACAGCACTAAGACTTTAACACCTAGGTTCTCCCTGGTGGCCCAGGGGTTAAGTGTTAGCACTATGAAGCTACCTGCAGCCACTGCAACATGTATTCAATCCCTGGCCAGGGAGGTGACCCACATGGTACAGCAGACCTCTCCTGTCTTGTCCACTATTCCCCTCAGCAGTGTATTTCAGTCAATGTTCTGTTCCTCACTCATCTCTGATGGATCCTCTCACCCCTGCATGGTTACAGGAAGATGGCCTTGGGAGTAGAGCTGCCTCTGGCCCTTCACAAAGGCGGGGTCAGTGAAATGAAGCACCTGCACAGGCACAGGTGGGCAGAAGGAGTGCTGACTTATCTGAAAGTTTATTATCCACCACTGCACTAGGAGTTTATAAAAAATCTTGAACAAAATATTCTACTTAAATGAAATTTTCAACCCAGAAGACAAACATGTACACAAATAAATGAAAATTGTTATAATAAAAATAAGAGAGTGGGAGGGCACCTACTTTAGATAAGGTCATTACAGTTAGAGAGATCTAAGATGAAACCAGAATGATAGAAAGGAGTTAGCCCTGCAAAGACTAGGGGAAGAGGAAACAAAGTACAAAAGTTCTGAGGTAAGAAAAAACTTATTATGGCTAAGAGGACAAGCCGATGTGATCTTGCAAAAACAATAATGGTAAAGTTTATGTTCTATGTATTTTACCACAATTTTTAAAATATTTTTTTACAAGGCAAAATTTTTCTAATATTTCACAAGTTAAATTTCATGTGTCACCATGGAATATTACTCAGCAATCAAAAAAGATGAACTCATGCCTTTTGCAGCAACATGGATGGAAGGGATCATGCTTAGTGAAATAAACCAGAAAGAAAAAGAAAAATTCCGGATGGTTTCACTCATAGCAGGAGCATAAAGGACTTGGGGTGGGAATGGGGGTAAATAATAATGAAACAACTATGTACCAGAGACATTTTACAGGGCTGAGTGGGGAATGGGATCAAAAATGGCGGGGGGGAGTGCACAGGACTATGGTGATGGCATATGGGTGCATTAGTGATGGGAAGTCCACAGGGATTACAACTGAGATGGGAAAAGGCACAAAATGATATAAAAATAAACTATTATTTAAAAAATTCCATGTGTCATTCAGTTAGAAGATTGTTTACTTATGTTTCAAGTACTGGGTTCTTTTTGCCTAAACTTAGTCAAATATTTTTCCAGATACCCATGTAGATATTTGTAGAAGAAAGCAAATGTAATTATCCTAGATGAGTTCCTAAATAGCAGTGCTTCTTAGCAACAGTGAACATTACCAACCACAAAAGCCGAGAATGAAGAAAGCAAAACAAGTGTTCTAGATTCTGTGTTCTGGAAGAAATCTGTGATACTCGCATATTCTTTCCTTGTCCCCTGGAAAACATCTTGAGGCTCTTCTCTTGGATCAAGGTCATTACTTCCAAAGTCTAGCGCTTTTTTTTTGTTGTTTTTTTTTTCTTTTAAAAAGTTTATTTATGAAAATAATTCAAAGCCATAGCAGAATATATGTATAGGCCTACAATGTTAAATAATCAAATTTCTCCCACGGAGATCTTGGTTTACTTCCTGAATTTATCATTACGAGGTTTATGGAATTTTGCATTCATAGGTGTGCATATCCATTTATAGATAATAAAACATGTGTGTGTGTGTTCTCTAGAAAGAACTAATTTCTGCTTTTACAAAGATACCATTTTAAAATCATATTCTGGACAATATCTGTTTTCTTGTGAGATAATTATTTTTGTTGTTCCTATTTTAGTGATTTGAGAAACGCCCAATAGAGATCAGATTTTGATGCAACCTGGAAAGGGATATTTTTTCACTGAGGGTTGATGATTTTCCTTTCATTCTTTAATCTTTTCTCTCCCTGCTGTACTGATGAGAGACGGAGGAAAGGTTTCGAAGTCCATCCATGTTACCTGCAAATGCCAACATTTCATTTTTTTCATAATTTAGTATTCCATGTATATACATGCACTTATCTGTGTATATACATATGCCACACCTTTATCCATTCATCAGGGCCACTCAGACACTCAGGTTGACTTTATATCTTTTTTATTTTAATTTGTTTTATGTGATTTCATTTGAGAAAAGCTGATACCTATGTAAAGCCCAGCTTGCCTTCTTTTGGTATCTAGATTAGAACAAACACAGCTCTCTTCTAAAAATCCTAGTGAAGCAAAACTTTCCGGGAATCAAATTTTAGCCTTTCTTTAAGTGATGACTTGTTAACTCTGAGTGCTATGAGTTATTCCTGAATGTAACCAGAAAATTGGAACAATTTTTATTAAAACTGCTATATTTTTAAGTGTTTATTAAAAGTGTAATATTAAATACTCCTGCCTCATTTTCACTATAAAAGTCAATTCCAATCAGTCAGCTTCTTGCTGAAAATTATTTATCAAGTTTGGTAAATGAATTTGCAATCATTTTCTCTCTGTTCTGATATCAACTGAAAGAAAAAGGCACCGAAGTTTCCAGTGATAGATAATATCTTTGATAGTTCAAGTGTAGATACAATATCTCATGGTGCATCTAGAAATTGTAGAAATTTAAAACTGGAATGGAAGATGGTGTTGCTGTAGGCAGAGGAAGGGAAGGTAACTATTAAATAGGTTTCTTAGAAGGCTTAGGAGTTATGCTACACTCCTGAGTGTCCACTACAATCCTGTTTCCACATCTGGGAATAAATAAAGCAGCGATGAACATACAGTCCACATATCTTTTGAATTAGTGTTTTGGTATATGCTTCAGCAGCACATATACTGAAGTTGGAATGATACAGACAAGATTTGTGTGTCTCCGATGCAAGGATGAATTAGTATTTTTGCATTCTCTGGCTAAATAACAGAAGTGGAATACCTGGATTATATGGTATTTTCTATTTTTAATTTTTTCGGGAATCTTCATATTTTTTTCCACAATGGCTGTACCAGTTTTATTCCCATTAACAGCATACATAGGTCCCCTTTTTCCACACCCTCAGCACTTGTTGCTTCTTGTCTTTTTGATTAACACCCATGCTCACAGGTGTCAGGTGATATCTCATTGTGGTTTTAATTTGCATTTCCCAAACAACAGATGATGGATTTTTTTTTGATGTGCCTGTTAGCCATCTGTATGTCTCCCACTATCCCTTTGTTTATAAATGATACTTTTTTTGAAACACTTTTCTTTATAGCTCTTAACTCACTGGCATTCCATTGTACACTGCTGATACCATCTATAATATCTTTTTTTTAAAGATTTATTTATTTATGCATACAGAACTTGGGTACAGGCCAGAGGTGCAGGTGTGGTGAGCGGATTCACCAGAGACAGACTGGGGAGAGGAGCAGGCAGATCAATGAAGTACACTGCTGAGGAGAGAAGCAGGCAGGTCAGGAGAGGTCTGCTGTGCCATGTGGGTCACCTCTGGGGTGGGGATAGAACTCATGCTGAAGTGGCTTTAGCTTCTTAGTGCTGTGCTTTAACCCACTCCACCGCCAGGGAGGGCCCCATCTATAATATCTTAAGGGTCAAATCCAACAATATTGCAGCCCACAGATTGTGCAGTCCGCAGGATCTCTTTAATGCTGCCAGAGAGTTCTCCAACTAAAGATCAGTGCTGCATCTGTAGGACTAAACTGACAATCTCATCAAAAGTGATATTTCCACTGTGCTCAATGCTTTTCTTCTTCTTTCTGTCTTGTACAGTTTCCTTGAGTGCTTTGATGATGAGGGCAGAGGCTGAAGGTATCACCTATACCTGGACTTGTCTGTTGTGAGTGGTCAATTTCACTGTAATCCTCAGACCCATCCAATATTATACTTGGTAAACAATAACTGGCAACAAAACAAGTATGGACTGAAATATACTACTGAGGGGAGCAGAAGGCAGGACAGTAGAGGTTTGCTGTGCCATGTAGGTTAGCTTCCTGGCTGGGTAACAAACTCATGCAGCAGTGGCTGCCAAAGCTTCACAGTGCTGAGATTTAACCCCTTGTGCCACCAGGATGGCATGTTAGTAGTACTTTTGATGAGCAGAATCAGAAGGGGTGGGTGGAGTAGTACTCAGTCTTCTTACATGTTACCAGCAAATTGAACAAGAGGGAAGAAGAGCTCAAGAAAGAGGACAGAAGAGAGGGCTCCTGGCCTGTGTGTTGGACAAAACTGGGACATGAATTAAAGGGGTGAAGACCTGCTTGGTTACTTGAACTAGATTTCTATTTAATATTATACTGAAGTATTTATTATTATTTTCCCTATCAGTGTAGCTCCCTTTCCTAAATCTTAGGTGCTGGAAATTTAGAAACCATCAGGGTGAAGAGTCAGGATACATAAGCCTTCTAAGTTCTAGAAGTTCTAGCCCTCTCTCTGCCTAGATCCTGTGTTGGAAGATCAGGCACTTCCATCTCCTTTTCTGGACCTTAAATATTTTACCTTTGTTGCTTTACTCCTTATTGAATTTCACCCAGTTAAAAATGTGGAATGCAACAAACAAACAAAAAACACAGAAAATAAAAAAGCTCCTTGGACACTTACAGATGAGTTATTCTATCATGTTATACAAAGGAAACATCCCTTATTTGCTTCTTCTCTATGTCTTGTTACTTCTTATGAGGGTAACAGTCCTAAGCTTCCAGAACTGATTTCCAAACAGATGCACATTTGCCCTGCATGTGGGATACCCAGATTGGAAGCCAGCAGAGTACAGTGCTTCTTTACTGACAGATGGGGATTAATTTCTAGGCCCCACAAAAGGATTAATTTTTGTAAATCATGAGCAATCCATTCTATGGCATTTGAATGAATTTTCAATTTGTTTAAAATAAAAAGTAACAAACACACGGATACATGCAAACAAGTACAGATGCAGTTATCATCTTGCTATTTAACTGAGAAGTTGTTGGTTCCTGAGAGGTCTCCTCCCAAGAAGAGCTGTGTTATGTTGTGGCTCTCTTCCAGCTAGTAAGGGCCAGCACCATGGCTTTCTATTTCATCTAAACAAAAATCACTCACTGGCCAGGCAGGGGACTTGACAAACCATAAACCACTGGAACTGAGAAATATGCTGTGATTCACTATTAAACAGTTCTCACTGAAACCAAGGCAGCCAGAAAACTGGAGTATTTCTAAATCCTAAGGGAGTAGTGTTTTTAGAGGTATTATAGCCAGTAATTCATTTGGGACTCAGGGATACTGCTGATTCAATTCAGGCAATGAGGCAAGAAATCTGGCAGAGCTAAGGGTTCCTAGGAGGGGATTAATGTTTCACAAAAGGCATCTAGGGACCAGAGGCATTCCCACACAGAGGCAGGTCCTACTACCAGAGTCCTCCACAAGTTTTCAGGGGTAAAATTCTCATGTGCCCATTCTTTCAACTGAACTGCTGTATGAACTGCTGTATGGAACCTCACCCATAGTAGAAACCAAGTTAGGGTCAAAGTTCAGTTTACTGTTCCTCGAGTGCCCCCTGCTGATAACCTCAAAAAGGAAGCACTCACCTGTCTTGGCCACTGTCTCCAAAGAATCCAGAATAGACTGACTTCTTGAACTGAGATATTCCTCAGATTTTTCCACAGATGTCTGCAACTAAGAAATCCAAAATTAAGAAAAATTTCACAAACTGTTGCTCATTCTACTAGCTTGGGAATTGTCACTTAGTGGCTTTTAAAAGAGGAGTTAAAACATTGCTATTCCATAAGAACTGAAGTAAAACAGTATGATAAGTACGAATATTTTAAAAATACAAGATGTTGGGGCTTCCCTGATGGAGCAAGAGGTTAAAGCACAGCACTATGAAGCTATCTGCAACCACTGCAGCCTCTCACCCCCCACACCTCTGGCCTATACTCCAGTTCTTGTATGCATAAATAAGTCTTTAGAAAATAAAAGATTTTCTAAACTTCTTGAAATATAGCTATACTTACTCTATTAATGCTCTCTCTGACATGGGAAATGAAGTTGTAAAGAGACTCACTATAATAGGAAAGAAAAAAGAAAATAAATCGTGAAACATTTAAACAGTGTGTCCCGGAATTGATTACATGAGCGCGGAAGGCCTCCATCTAGTGCAGCATCAAAACAGAAAAACCTTTGCTGGGAAAAAGAACATAGACCTTTCAAAGCCATTTAAAATTCACTATATATGTATCTTGAATGAGGTTAAATTTGAACTGGGTTTACCACAGTTTGGCCGTCCACATTCTTTTTTTTTTTTTAATGGCAACAATGACTTCGGGACACTGTGACTTCTTTCTGATAATCCAAGACTCCTGTATCCATCAGTCTAATAATTATTATTTTGACTGCAAGATTAAGGTAGTATAGAGTACATTCTGGGAACAATATTAACTTTTTAAAAGATTAATTTATTTATGCATACAAAAGCTGGAGCTCAGGCCAGAGGTGGGGGCATGGGAGGTGAGAAGATTTACCAGAGAGAGTGGGGAGCACAACAGGCAGACCCACTGAAACACTGCTGAGGGGAGCAGTGATGGAGACAAGAGAGTTCTGCTATGCCATGTGGGGTCACCTCCCTGGCCAGTGGTGGAAGTTGTGCTGCAGTGGCTACAGATAACTTCACAGTGCTGCACTTCAACCGCTTGTGCCACCAGGGAGGGCCCACATATTAATTTAGAAGAAAAAAGAAATTATCACAATTATTTCTCAAATAAATATCCTACTTTTGAAAAGATTAAGACATGGATTGTTATTAAAGGTATGGGTACTTTGGTAGTGGGTGTGCTATGTTTACTACACCTGAAGAGAGAGATTCTATACCTCCCAAACTGACAAGGATGTATATCAATTATACTTCAATTAAAAAAAAATAGCTTCCCAATGAATGGTAACTTTTTGTGAAAAGTTCAGTTATGAAGCTTCTGATATTTTTACTGTCTCCTAAGCACTTTTTAAGAACTTGTGGTAAATTAGAATTTTTTTAAACTTATAAGTATTTTTTATAGGAAGTTATTTATTTATTTAATATATAATAGTTTATTTTCACATCATTTTGTGCATTTTTCCATCTCAGTTGCAATCCCCTTGGGATTCCAATCACCAAATCACCCATGTGCCATCACCATAGTCTAGTGCATTTCCCTCCCACCACTGTGGTAAATTAGAATGTAACATTTCAATTTCAACTTTGTGGAATTGAGGATTTTTTTAAAAGATTTATTTTTATTTATTTATGCATACAAGAACTGGGGTATGGGCCAGAGGTGTAGGGGTAACCACTCACAAGAGACAGAGTGGGGAGCAGGCCAAGCAGATCTACTGATCTGCTGAGGGGAGCAGCAGGTGAGACAGGAAAGGTCTGCTGTGTATTGTGGGTCAGCTCCCTGGCAGGAGAATGAACTCATGCTGCAGTGACTTCTGATAGCTTCATGGCGCTGAGACTTTAACCCCTGTGCCACCAGGGAAGCTCAGAATCAAAGCTTTATAATCAGCTAACTAATTCATAATGGCCAAGGGTTGGCAACAACCTAAGTGCCCATCAGTAGATGAATGGATAAAGAAGATGTGGTACTTTTGGGTATTTACCAAAAAAATACAAAAATTCTAATTTGAAGGGATATATGTATGCCAATGTTTATTGCAGCACTATTTATAATAGTCAAGAGATGAAAATAATTTAAGTACCTATCAACTGATGAACAGATAAAGATGTGGTGTTTATACACACACACGATGTGATATTATTCACTTATAAAAAAGTGATGAAATCCTGCCCATGGTTGGACCTGCATGGATGGACCTACGGGGAATTATGCTTAGTGATATAAATCAGACAGAGAAAGACAAATGCCATATGTTTTAACTCATGTAGTATACAGAGAAAACAAACAGATGAGCTAAATAACACAAAAATAAATTTTTGGACTGTAAAATCTATCTATCTATCTATCTATCTATCTATATATATATATACACACAGAGTGCTACTCAGCTATTTTTTAAAAAAATGAAATCCTGCCATTTGCAACAACATGAATGGAACAAGACGGTATTATGCTTAGTGAAATAAGTCAGGTGGAGAAAACATACCATATGTTTTCACTCATGTGTAGTAGATAAAGAAACCAAAACAAACAGAACAAAAGTCTTTTGACGATAAGAACAAAATAGTGGTTATGAGAAGGGAAGAGGAAATATAGGCGATTAAACTAGTAAAAAGGGTCAACTGTATGGTTATAGATAAAAACTAGAATTTTGGTGGTAAACACTATATACAGATGGTGATTTATAAGGTATACAACCTGAAACCTTATAATGTTATAAACAATAAAATATAATAGTTAATATAACAAGGGACCTATCAGTTAACTATAAAATATTTTAATATTAAATTATATATAAAGGTATTTAATTTGTATGATGTAGTATAATGTTGGAATATTGATTCCCAAATGTGCTAAGAGTGAGTGAGGTATCTGCCTCGTTGGTGGGACAGGAGTCAAGTGTCAGAGCTAGCACAGCCTCAGCCTGGGTTCCATCCCCAGCCAGAGAGGGGACCCACATAGAACAGCAGACTTCTCCTGACTCTCCCGCTGCTTCCCTCAGCAGTGTATTTTAGTAGATCTGCCTTTTTTGCTCCCCACTGTCTCTGGTGAATCCTCTTACCCCCAGCACCTCTGGTCTAGACCCTAGTTATTATATGCATAAATAAATAAATCTTTTTAAAAACTGACATTAACATTTAAGAGTATATAAAAATTTAGGATATGGCTTTAAAAATATGAACATTTCAAATTGAGAAAATCATCTTGAACGATGACATGAGAATTCATGTGCTATATTCTTGATGCTGAAACAAGTGTTATCTAATATCCTTATCTTGCTTATCTGAAAAGAAAAGAAATTAAAAGGCAGAATAAATATAACATTAATTGAGTACTGACTTTCTCTAAGAAGTTCAATAGCTTTTCCTTTTCAGAGGGACCAAAATTGTGGTTGTCCTATCCAAATCTGTCATGAATCACATTACTAACAAAGCAAATAAAGAATAATTATTAAATGAGCTGTTAAAGACAAGAGTATTATCATGTTGAAATTCAGTTAGTTGGCTATTAAACTTTCCATTTTCTGTGTGCTTCAGAAAAAATAAGACATTATTCATTTTAAAGGTTTGCATACCTGTCACATTTATCTTTTGCCCTTTGTTTTTTCTCCTCAAACTGTTCCAAGAGGCCTTTTGATTTTCCAACTGATGAAGGAAGAGGACATAAGCCTGCATCTTTTGCATCTCCTCCAAACAGCTGTGGTTTTGTCTGGTACTTTGTGAAAATACTAGGTTCACTCTGTTAAAGAAAAATCTTTATAACTTTTCATACAGAGAAATGTTTATATAATAATCACTACTTTTGTCACCAGGTGGCAGGGGACCCTAAACTGGTCAAGGCCCCACTGCCCAAGTATTTTCCAAATACTTTCTGGGATCTTCACCCCTGTGCACAACTGCAAGAGTGCTCAGGTTCAGGAAACAACAAAGGGAATTATTTAACAAACAGGATAAACAAGAGTTACTGAGGCCAATAATGGCCCTTTACTTTACCAAAGTCGTGTCCAGTACTGTCCTGCACAAACACCGTTGTGATAGTGTCTTCCCACCACTGATGATACAGGCAGACTCCAGGCCAGGAGACGCTCCCAGAGCTGCAGGATGCTCCAGCAGAGCACCAGACGAGTGACACTCAGGACAGCAGCCACAGTGACCAAAGACCTGACAAAACGGCCTCACTCCCACAGCTGAGCCAGGCTATATCCCCAGCCTGGTCCCCGGGGTTCAAAATCCTGAAGCAACTCCAACCTAAAATCCTGGAGCCTAGACAAACAAACTTTTTCCTTCCTTTTTTTTTTCCAGTTGCCCCTCAGGGTGTGAAGACAAAACAGCCTCGATTTTGAAGAGGGGCTATCTTGGGGAGGAAGTACGGGGACTGTTTTTGCTTCAGGATTTTGGGGGCCAGTGGCTTTGAACCCCGGGACCAGGCTGATCTTGGAGAAGGGCGCAGCGGACCTCTGAAGGTGGAGGCCCGAGGAAGAGGCTTTGCGAGTAGCTACTTTTACTGAAAGAGAGTACTTGGTTTTGCTGGGGATACAGCCTGGCTCAGCTGTGGGAGTGAGGCCGTTTTGTCAGGTCTTTGGTCACTGTGGCTGCTGTCCTGAGTGTCACTTTTCTGGTGCTGTGCTGGAGCGTCCTGCAGCTCTGGGAGCGTCTCCTGTTGTCTTTGTGAGTTGGAACCTGGCCTGGAGACTGGTTGCCGTGTGCCTCAGGTCTGTAGAGGCAGGAAGATGCGATGCCACCTTAGACTGGTGGCCCATTGTTTGGGAGAGTAGCCGCACATCATCAGTGGTGGGAAGACACCATCACAACGGTCTTTGTGCAGGACAGTACTGGACACGACTTTGGGTAAAGCAAAGGGCCATTATTGGCCTCAGTAACTCTTGTTTATCCTGTTTGTTAAATAATTCCCTTTGTTGTTTCCTGAACCTGAGCACTCTTGCATTTGTGCACAGGGGTGAAGATCCCAGAAAGTATTTGGGAAAATACTTGGGCAGTGGGGCCTTGACCAGTTTAGGGTCCCCTGCCACGTGGTGACAAAATGGCTTAAAGTCAATTGCATAAATTTAAGGCAAGAAAACAATTACTTATACACTGAGAAAATGTGTTAAAGACATATTAATTAGTTTAACTTAACCTGCTGTTGCTCAACTGCTGGTAAACTATATTTATTGATAAATTTAACATGAATTTGACACTGGCCATATTGGTACTTGATAAGCCATTTCCTGCATTCTTAGGCAAAACTTGCTCTGAAATATTCAGAGAATACATTTACTGCTTTATATTACTGGGTGCCAATTTTTTTCCCCAAGATTTATTTTTGGGGCTCACACTGGTAGTGCAACAGGTTAGAAGCTAGTGGCAGCTGCCTCAGCATGAGTTCAGTACCAACCAGGGAGCTGACCCACATGTCATGGCAGACCTCTCCTGATTCACCCACTGCTTCCCTCAGCAGTGTACTTTGTCAACCTGCCTGTTCTGCTCCCCACTCTGTCTCTGGTGAATACTTTCATTCCTGCACTTCTGGCCTGTACCCCAGTTCTGCATGCATAAATAAATCTTTTTTAAAGATTATTTTCTTTTATTTATGCATACAATAACTGGGATGGAAGCCAGACGTGTGACGGTATGTGGGGGGGGGGGCTAGAATGTGTGTGAGAGGATTCACCAGAGACAGAGTGGGAAGCAAAACAGGCAGCTCTATTGAAATACACTGCTGAGGGAAACAGCAGGTGAGACTGGAGATATGTTGCCCCATGTGGGTTAGAACCCTGACCTGGGATTAAATTCATGCCACAAAGGCTGATGATAGCTTGACAGTACTGTGACTTTAACCCCTGTGCCACCAGTGAGGCCCTGGGTACCAATTTTTGTAGAAAAATATTTCTCCCTGAGCATACCCTAAGCTTGTTCATTTTTTTCTATTGATGTGTATAAACTTAAGCTAGTAGTTTTAGAACAAAAATAAATAAATAAAAATATTTCTGACTCAAAAGCAAAAAACAGACTGGTCTCAAAATTCAAGCACTAAAGAAGTGTTTTGGGTTTTTTTTCTATAAAAAAATTATTTATTTATGCATTCAAGAACTGGCACACAGGCCAGAGGTATGGGGGGGGTGAGGGGGTGGTGAGAGGATTGTCTGGAGACAAAGTGGGGAGCAGAAAAAACATCCACTGAAATACACTGCTGAGGGGAGCAGCAGGCAGGTCAGGAGAGGTCTCTACAACATGTGATTCCCTCCCTGCCTGGGATCAAACCTGAGCTGTAGCGGCCACAGACAGCTTCACAGTGCTGTGCCTCAACCCACTGTGCCACCAGGGAGGGCCCAAGAAGTTTTTTTGTTGTTATTGGCCCTTATTCATTAATTTAAGTCTCAGAAACCTCATTTCTTCAAGGAGTTAATACAGAATAGTAGACTGAAATCCATGAGCACCTGAAATTTCTTAGGAAAAAATACTGATCTAAAACAAAATTTGTTATTTTATTACTACTTTACTAAAGTTCTTTTTTTTTTTCTTATGAAATTTTCACAGACAACTGTATGACTAGTCTTAGAAAATGCCAAGCAATATTTGGCTTCCTAGGAGAAGAAAGTAGTGACATTATTCTACATTTCCAGTAGAAAGAAGAAAGTGCAAACTAGAATAGAGGTTTAAGTATAATAGTTTTTTCATTTCAGACTAGCAAGTCAAATGAAACACCAATCAAGAACAAATCTACCTAGAAAATTAATCCTTAGAGATATAAAATTCCTACATATACTACAACAGAGTAAGTCTTCTTTATAATTTATCTCCATAATAACTGTGAAATGTGTATAGAGAAATCTGGAAATCAGACTCACATCCAAAGAATTTTGTTGTGATAGCTTCGGTTGTCTCAAGTGGATACCAAAATCCAGTGGCGCTGAGAGGCTCTCTGAATTTTCTGGACAAAATTGGGATCCAAAGAGGAACTGAGAATCACTGAGGCTGGAGTAATCAGTCTGATTATTATTCCAACTAGAAGACTTAGTGGCACTGAAGTTAAGGAAGAAAAGTATGTCAAACTGACAAATGTTCTAAACAAATAAAATCATAAATCACAATTATTCATTTCAGAATATTCTGGACAAAGTGCTAACTTGTTCTGACCTCCTAGTTCACTACACACTGCTAGAACTTATACAGAAACACGAAGCAATTTTTAATGGAAACACTTTTATTACAATAACCCAGGAATAACCAGATAGAAATTCAGACATTAATGATTAACACATTTATTTCTTGTACAACAGCACCATGGACATAATACCAGTTTGGAGATCAAAATTTGTAAAACTCAGATTAAGAATATATTATCCTTTGATAAATTTAATCTGTTTATCACTAATTGAGTAGATTTCAAAAACATGGTATGTGCATGTAACTGATGGAAGTCAGAAGCAATGACCTAGAGGGACTCCCTGTGGCACAAAGGATTAAGTCTCAGCACTATGAAGCCACACACAGATACACAGTGAAATACTACTCAGTAATCAAAAAAGATACATTCATGCCATTTGTGGCATCCGTGCAGCAACAGGGGTGGCACTAGAAGGGTTGATGCTAAGCAAAATAAGAAGGAAAAAGATAAGTATCAATGGTTTCACTTATATGTGAAATATAGAAAACAACAAAGGGCTAGACAAAGACAAATTTTGAAAGTTGACCATAGATATGAGGCATCCATGTGAAGAGGGGGAGTGGAAGGTTCAGGAGAGTGAAAACTGTGTGTGGGGAGAGCACAAGGGAATGTGGCAACAGACTGTGGGTGCTTTGATGGTGAGGAGGACTACTGTGACCACACAAAAATTAAATTACAAATAAGTAAATAAAAAAATTTAGCAAATTCATCAACCTTCTGCCAAAATGGTTATAGCAGTTCACACTCCCACCAGCAATGGATGAGAATGCCTGCTGCTCAAACATCTTCATCACCTTGTACTGACAATCATTTAATTTTAGTCTGATATGTGTGTGTGTGTGTTCAGCTGTGTTTTAAACTAATGCACCTTAAAATTATTCATTAATTAGTGAAATTATTCACTAATCATATGGATATTCTCTTTCTCTCTTTTTTTATTTATTTATGCATACAGAACTGGGGTATAGGCCAGAGGCATAGGGGTAGTGAGAAAATTCACCAGAGACAGAGTGGAGAGCAGAACAGGCAGATTGACAAAGTACACTGCTGAAGGGAACAGCGGGCAGGTCAGGAGAGGCCTGCCATGCCATGTGGATCACCTCTGGGGATGGGGATCGAACTCTCACTGAAGTGGGTCCTAACCCATTGTGCCACCAGGGAGGGCCCAGAAGGGGTTATTTTAAGAAAGTTCTAAATACTAATTTTTTCTTCATCTGAACTAAGTCTGAGTATTCAGAAATACAAAAATTAATACAGGCTTCTGTTTAGAAATATACCTAATGTTACATTTAGAGTTAAATTATTTTCCTGTCTTGGGAAAAGCAAGGCAACTGCTTAGCCAAAAGTTTTGTAGCAATTTGTCCTTTTCTCAAGTTAGCAAAGCAAAAAATGTAATACATTTATGAAAATCTAAAACAATACATCCAACTGTGGACTTCCATCTTGCTTCTCCTGGATATCTGCATCAATCTTTAAACCTCACATATGATGGGAATAGTAATAATGATAGAGTCACACTTGAACAAGTATACTGAGCCTACTACGGAGACAACATGCATGTAGGCAGACAAGTAAAAGCCAGTCTTTAGGCTTTATTTGAAATATATATCAATAACAATTGCGATACTTAATATTGTGTAACCTGAGAAAAACATATTTCTCATTAAAGTATAAATGAGTAATTTCTCTTCCAAATATTACATTTAAACTAGGTAGTGTATAAGTACATATTATATACTACAGGAATCTCTATATCCTAATAAGAGGCTAACAAAATATCCCAAATAGTTTAGCACAGGGAAGAACAATTATTTTAAATTATAAAACCATTTTCTAAGATTAGCTAAGGTAATGGACTACACACATATAATATTGTGTTGCAGTATAACAATAGGTTGAATAATCATTGCTCAAAATAGCTAAATAGCTCCTATAGGTCAAAGAGAAAATTATCTATACTAGAAAAAAAAGACCTGGCTCAGTGAGCTTATAGAAATCATGTAGGACTTACATCTTAAAACAATGATCTAGAACTAAACATAGATTTTTTTCCTATGCTGTGTAGGAAAAAGTACTTATTTTACATTTTGATAATTAAGCAGAACAGTGTTCTAGGTTTTTGCAGAATTAATAACTGTCCTTAGGAACATTTTTAAGAGAAAAGAAACTATTTAATGATAAAAACATATCAAAAGCAATTAGAAATCCCTTAAATATATACTACTTACAGGGCACACCCACCATATTAGCAAGAGTAGGCCTACTGCATGGATAATGTACATCAATGAAAGTTCCTGGGTGAAATAATGTATAACTCCATACCACCTACAAACTGTAACACACAATTGAATACAAATCTTGATTTTGCTCCTTTCTGTTTCAATAGAATTGCTCCAACTGAGGTAAGAATATGTTGTACCACATCTAAGTCTCATAGGCCTCATAGTAGCCTGTGATTGATTGATTAACTTAGAGCTGAAATGACATTACCTTTATAATCAGGAAATAGGCAGTAGGAAAAAAACAAGTATGGAAAAGTATAGTGGTGACAGGGAAAGGGGAGAGAAAGTCTAGAAGTTATATGGGGTAATCCTGTTATTATTATCTAGTAAGATGGGAACCTCTTTCTATTAAATCAATGTTACTATAAAATCCTTTTTTACAAAGATTTATTCTATTTATTTATGCATACAAGAGCTGAGGTGTAGGCCTGAGGTATGGGAAGGGTGGTGAAAGGATTCACCAGAGACAGTCAGGAGCATAACAGGCAGGCTGATGAAATACACTGCTGAGGGGAACAGTGAGTGGGACAGGAGAGGTCTGCTGCACCATTTGGGCTAGCTTTCTGGCCAGGAAACCTCGACCCATGCTGCAGATAGTTTCATTGTGCTGAGACTTAACCCCTTGTACTACCAGGGAGGCCCCTATAAAATCCTTTTAGGGCCCTCCTTGGTGGTGCAGTGGGTTAAAGCACAGCACTACGAAGCTATCACGTCACTGCAGCATGATCCCCAGCCAGAGGGGTGACCCACATGGTGTGGCAGACCTCTCTTGACCTGCCTGCTGCTCCCTTTAGCAGTGTATTTCAGTCAACTGCCTGTTCTGCTCCCCACTCTATCTCTGGTGAGTCCTCGCACACCTCCAAACACACACCCCTGGCCTGTACCCCAGTTCTATACGTATAGGTAAATATATCTTTAAAAAATATGTATCAGAAATTATAGCCATAATACTTACATAGAGCCTGAGGGAATACTAAGCATCTCTTTGATATTCCAGACATTAAAATTCATTTCTTATGGTTATCCCTATTAAAAAGAAGAAATATTAATTTAAAACATTAATATAGTATAATTTTCCCCAACTGTTGCTTTATTCATGACTCATATAAATAAATTAAGACATTTCAACAGTTATGTACCTATACATTTGGTGATGATTATCATTACCTATGTACCAGAAACATGTATTTTGCTATTAAACAGCATATAACTTTCCCTTTCTTAATACTCACCATGAAATGGTAAATTTGCCTTCCATCCTCTGCTGTTTTTCCTTTTTTACTTACCACCCTACTAATACTCTACTTTTAGGAAAGGACAAATAAACCTCATCTTTCATTGTCTGATGCAATGACTGTAACCACTCCCAAGAATAGGAATTCTTTTTTTTTTTTTTTAAGATTTATTTATCTATGCAAACAAGAACTGGAATACAAGTCAGAGGTGCAGGGACACGAGAGGATTCACCAGAGACAGAGTGGGGAGTAGAACAAGCCGATTGACTGGAATACACTGCTGAGAGGAGCAGTGGGTGGACAGGAGAGTCACCTCTGCCATGTGGGTCACCTCTGTGGCTGGGGATCGAACTCGTGCTTCAGTGGCTGTGGATAGCTTCATAGTGCCACCCTTTAATCTGTTGTACCATCAAGGAGGGCCCAAGAATGAGTTCTTTCCAGACCATAGGATACTAGAATGTCAAGAAAGTCATGGAGTTTGGGCACTAAAGAAGTAGATAAAAAGCAGTG
Organism: Condylura cristata; assembly: GCF_000260355.1. Taxonomy (NCBI): domain Eukaryota; kingdom Metazoa; phylum Chordata; class Mammalia; order Eulipotyphla; family Talpidae; genus Condylura; species Condylura cristata. The sequence continues at coordinate 61,483,933 of NW_004567105.1, forward strand.
CTTTGGGTAAAAATGCCTTCCCACACCCCTTAGAAATAGTTGCCTACTTTGTTCATTGTCAATCTAACACTCATGCTACAGTCTTTGAAACAACCCCAATTCTAAAATTTGTCTTTCTCCTTTATCTCACGAAACATTTATGTTTATAAATGTTATCACTGAGGGCATCAGAAAAGGATTTCACATATATAGTAGCTATAACTAATCAAACATTATTGTCCCAACATAGACCTAGATAAAATGAAACAGAAGTTCTGAACAAATGAAAATATTTTAGTATATTTTTTATATAATTTAACCTTGTTAAGAGGAATGTTACATTGAAGTTTTCTAATTTTCTATTAAATAGGTGCATTTAGGAGTATAGACATATAGGTGCATTTAGGAATATAGACATATGTTTTATAAGAATGTTAAGAGTAGAACACAGGATAAAGGTCTAAACAGGGCAATACCATTTTCACAACATATACCAGGCAGTTCTACTAGCTGTGTTGCAGGATATAAGGTTAATGATTTTGTAAGGCAGGTATTATTGTTATCCCTGTTTTTAAGTTTGTGAAGGTAAATGCCAAGATAATAATTTTGTCTCAATCCCATCGAACGTAGTGAAAATTTCTTCTTTGAAGACTACTTTAAAGAAGTTCAGTGCAATATTACTTTTACACAATGTAAACAAACTAATAAAATACCTCACTGAGATGAAAACTAAGGAAAATTTATTTTTAAAACAGACAATCACGTACAAATGGGTTTACAGGCAAATTCTACCAGACATTTAAGGAGGAAGGAAGTTATATCAATTTTCTACAATCTCTTCCAAAAGGTAGAGGGCAAACTTTCTCATTCAATAAGGCTAGCATTGCCCTAATACCAAAATCACACAAAGACATTACAAAAAACAAAAAACAAAAAACTCTCATGAACATAGATGCAAAGTCCTCAATAAAATATTAGCAAATTCAATCCAAAATTATAGAAAGAATTATATAGGCCCTCCCTGGTGGCGCAGTGGGTTAAAGCACAGCACTGAGAAGCTAAAGCCACTTCCGCTTGAGTTCGATTCCCGCCTGTCCTGGAGGTGACCACATGGCATGGCAGACTTCTCCTGACCTGCCCGCTGCTCCGCTCAGCAGTGTACTTCGTCGATCTGCCTGTTCTGCTCCCCACTTTGTCTCTGGTGAAGCCTCTCACCGCCCCTGAGCCTCCGGCCTATACCCCAGTTCTGTATGAACAAATAAATAAATCTTAAAAAAAAAAAGAATTATACACAATGCTAACATGTGTTTTATTCTAGACATGCTAGGCTAGTTGAACATTTGGAAGTCAGTTAATATACCCCATTACATTAGCAGAAGAACTAGCTTAAGAAAGAGAATGATATGAGCATATCAATAGTTTTCAAAAAATATTTGACAAAAATGCTCATTCATAATAAAAAAAAAACTCTCAAAAAGTAGGAAATAGAGCAGAACTTCCTTAATTTGATAGAAAACATTACAAAAACCCCAAAGCTAACATCATGCTTAATAGTGGGAAACTAAAAGCTTTCTAAATAAAACCAGAAACAAAGCAAGGATGTCCCCTCTCTTCTAACCATAACATTACACTAGATGTCCTAGCTAATGAAATAAAACAAGGAAATTAAAATGTACATGTAAGAAAAAAAGAAATAAAATTGTCTTTGCTCAGAGCTATTCAAAATCCAAAAGAATAGAAAAACGATTATAGCAACATTTCAGAATAAAGATTAACATATAAAAGTCAAACACTTATTTACACGTATGAACAATGAAAAATGGAATTTGAACCACAGTACCATTTATATTAGCACTCCCCCTTCAGATTGAATACTTAAGTATAAATCTAACAGAATATGTACAAGAGTTATATATACTTCAAGTACCTAAATCTGCACATTTACTGCATATTTTATTAAAGGTGTTATATTTAGGGCCCTCTCTCATGGACAATGGGTAAGCACAGCACCAGGAAGCTCTCCACCCAGACAGGAGCTGACCCACATGGTGCAGCAGACCGGTCTGTCCCACTCACTGCTCCCCTCAGCAGTGTATTTCAGTGGATCTGCCTGTTCTGCTCCCCACTCTCCCTCTGGTGAATCCCCTCACCCATCCCCCACTCTGGTCTCTACCCTAGTTCTTGCATGAATATAAAACTCCTTAAAAGATAAAAAGAAGTGTTATATTTAAGTAAATAAAGGATTCCAGATTCTCATGGTTATTTTTTGATAGTCTTGGGTTTTCTCCCAACCACACTAGCAGAAATTTCCCCTTCTAGAGTGGATCTTTAGAATTCAAACCATTTTATACAAATCACTACAAGAATACTAAGGACATTGTTACTAGGCATTACCTAGATGCTATATTGTCTACTAACTGTCATTTCTATTTATGCTGATAGAGAGTAAGTTATATATTCTGTGGCTTGGGAATTAGAATGACTTCTTCCAGGGTTTCAGACCTAACATTCTTTTTTTTAAAGATTTATTTATCTACAGAGGATTCACCAGAGACAGAGTGGGAAGCCGAACATGCAGCCTGACTGAAATACACTGATGAGGGGAGCAGCCCACGGAACAGCAGGGTCGGGAGAAGGTGCTGCACATTGTGGGTCACCTCCCCAGTGGGGACTCCAGCTCTGCTACAGTGGCTGCGGGCCACTTAATGGTGCTGCTCTTTAACCCGTTGCGCCACCAAGGAGGGCCCCAAACTTAACTTATTAAGAGGTTTCTTAAACGTGTTTAAGAAATCCCATGATTACACCCTTTGACTAGGGCTAAGAACCACATGGGACTTGAGGTGCTCAGTCTCAGGTTTATCCGTCTTGTGCATTTACCAGTCTCCTACCTCTAGAGGCTTAAGTTCCCAGAAAGCAAAAAGCCATCTGCCGAAGGCGCTCCTCGCAGAGCGCTTTGTTACAACACTAGTAGTAACGAGGTAACCCTCCTCAGCTAGGACACTGGTCTTTCTGCGGTAAAGGAACTTGAGTGCACACACTGAAAACGGTCCAGGGCAGGGTTTCCTCCTCCTCTCATTTCCCACTCCTACTTAAGGAAGCTAAGGAAGGGAAGGTTGAGTGTAAGCAGGGATGCAACTGTTCCCACAGGGTCCCGAGGTGGGTAGCAGAGGACCGAGTGTGCTGGAGACGGCCCTGAAGGGCAGAGCCCCTCCCTCCCACCCTGTCTGCACCTCCCCGTAGAGTCCTTCTGAGACCCCTCCTGAGCCTCCAGTCGTCACAGGAAACGCTGATCTTTGCTTCAGACTTCGTGGCCTCTCTGGCTTTGACCAGGCCCTCAAATTCATCCAGACTCCTCTCTCATTATAGCTCTCCTCATCCAGGAGACACGCGCTGGGCTCCTAGACATCATTCCGACGTCCTTCCCAGAGCCTCTTAGGGACTTTTCATAATAATCATCCAAGTGGGCTTCCCATTCCACCCTGGCTTCCGGGCCTTGTGTCTCCCCAGGGGCGGCCCCCAGAAAATCTGACAAAAACAACTAAGGATGACCACAGAGGTCTCTGACGAGCCAAAGCGCCTTCAGTCATAAGGGAAGAAAGGGCGGCTGCGAACTCCGAGGCAAGGCTCAAGTGAAGAACCCATGGTCTCGCAAAACTCTAAGTCCGGGATAATGCTCAAAGGTTCCGCAAGTCCCCCTAAGGTCCCCCTTCCTCAAACCACCCCCCCGCCCCGCCCCCTGCATTCCACCCTCCCAGTTGGCCCAATCCAGACCCCCATTCTCCACCTCTGACAGCCGGCATGCGCCCTGGGGCTGCGCTGATTTGACCGAGGGCTTGCTGGGTCCTGACAGAGGTACCTAAGCGTGCGCGGCCCCGCCCCCAGGTCAGCTCTGACCAATGAGGATCACCCTCTGTCCTCTGGCCCCGCCCCACTGCCGCACGCGATTAACGGTTTTAACGGTCCTGACAATTTGAAATGGGAGGGCCTCCCGCGGCTGGCCACGTCCCTCAGACCAGAAACTGCCACACGCTCCATATCGCCCTCCTACCTCTTAAGATACACTCTCGCTTCCACCCATCCACAACCCTTCTGCACCCCCTCAGCCAATGCAGACCGGGTCTCGACTCACCTGACAGATACCCTGCTGTTTGTGGACTGGGCTTGGTGGTCAGGAGTGAGAGCTGCTCAAGGAGGCAACCAGCAAAGGGGCACGCAGAATTGGGGGCCGGAAGGGAAGGGTAAGAGGAAAGAAATCACCCAGGGTTCCTGACCTGCTAGACTGGGGGAGGCTGACAGTAGTGTGGACAAGGGCTGAGGGTGTAGGGCCTGAGGGATCTCTAACTCCGCCTTTGATAGTGAAAGATGAGTGGTGAACTCCACGAATCAGGATGAGTCCAGCAATGAAGTATGGATGGGAAACAGATTGTCTTGAGCCCTGGGATTTTACAGATCCAGAGGAGGAAAAAGCAGAAAGGGAATTGGCGTATTTGTGGTCAGGGACAGAGAAGGACTCCAGAAAACTGTAGTGGAAGCTCCGGGCTATCCCTTGAAAGGAGGAGGCGGCAGCCATCAGCTATGTCAAATGCTGCAGATACATGGTCAGGGAAGGCGGTGATCTTGACAGCAGCAGTTTTAGTGGCATAGTGGGGTGAAAACCTGACTAGCGGGCCCTCTCTGGTGGCGCAACGGGTTAAAGCTCAGTGCTACGGAGCTAGGAGCAAGCCGCAGCTGCTTCAGTGCCAGTCTGATCCCTACCCCAGAGGTGACCCACATGGCGCAGCAGACCTCTTCTGACCTGCCCTCTCAGTGTACTCAGCAGTGTACTTGTCATTCTGCCTGTCCTGCTCCCCACTCTGTCTCTGGTGAGTCCTCTCACTGCCCTTGCACCTCTGGGCTGTATGCATAAATAAATCTTAAAAAAAAAAAAAAAAAAAAAAGAACAGGCAAAATCCAGAACACTGACAACACAAAAGGTTGGTGAGGTGGTGGCACAATGGGTTCTCTTATTCATTGCTGATGGGAATGCTACTTACAGCCACTTTGGCAGTTTGTTTCAAAAATTAAACATACTCTTACCATAGGGTCTAGCAGTTATGCTCTATGGCATTTACCCAAAGGAGTTGAAAACTTCCCGTCCATACGAAAGCCAAGTACATGAATATTTACAACACCTTCATTAATAATTGCAAAACTTGAAAATTAAGCACAATGTGACTTTCAGTATATGAATGGGTAAACAAACTTATACATCCAGATAATGGAATATTATTGTGGAAAGGAGTGCTCAAAGTTTCTTGTACTATGTTTATTCTGCTTTACTGCACTGTAATTCCACATTACTGAAGTTTTAACTTAAAAAAAAAACAACAAAACAAAACACTGGGCCCTTCCTAGGCACAACAAGTTAAAGCACAGCAATGAAGCCACTGAAGCATGAGTTCGATCCCCCCAACAGGGAGGTGACCTTCATGGTGTGGCAGACCTCTCCTGACCTGCTTGCTGCTCCCCTCAGCAGTGTATTTCAGTACATCTGCCTGTTCTGCATCCCATCTGTCCCTGGTGATTCCGCCCCCTGCAACTCTGGCCTGTACCCCAGTTCTTATATACATAAATAAATAAATCTAAAAAAAATACTTTTTTGACTAGCAAGAACCAGTTTCCATTTATATATAACCTTCTCTAAGAACTGTGCAAAGGTATTTTTACCTCTTCTCTCCATAGTAACCAAGATAAGTTTGGCTAAAAGCCATTGAACTCTTAAGGAAAAATAGTCTATAACCTATAGATTCGATGGTTTCTATAATCCTGTCATTTTTCCCCTTTAAAGCCCCCTTAAAGATCCCAGCGAGACAGTATGAGGCTGACTCTTGAGTTTGTGCTCCTGATTTGCAAATCTAAAACACTTCCTCAAAGTATTTTAGCCTCATGCTTTTCTCAATGGATATTTTTAATTGAGCTAACCAGCTATGAAAAGATAGATTTTGCAGAATTTGGATTCCCAACTTTGGGCTAATGGCAAAACCCCTCAAAGGTCCAGACTCTGAACCTTTATTTTGTACTCCTGAATGCCCAAGCTTTGGATTCAGGAACACTGCTCTCAGCACTGCCTTAGGGAAGCCAGACCCCAGAAAGTTTTTCCAAACCTGTGTATATGAGAAACAGAAAGTCAGTCTGGAAGTGTTACTTCAATTACTAGAATCAGAAATGCAGCTCATCATATATCTCTCCAAATAAACAGCAGTAGGGGCTGGTCACTGTGTTTGCAGGCATGGCCTTCTGCATGATGCAGAGAAATTTACCTTAGATCAGCTATCACTGCATATATTATATATGAATCATGCCAGATTTTAATAATTTTCTGTCTATTGCTACATCATAATATGGAACAATGATAATATGTATTCTTATTACTCACAACAATGTGTCTATCTTTGCATAATTTCAATGAAGAATTTTACTTGTTATTCATCAGAAAATTGGAACTATGATTTCATTAAGCAGGATTTTATTAAAATGCCATAGTTCAAACCTTCTGGGAGTTGAGACTGAGCAAAACCAAGAACAAAAGAGCCTGCCATCTTCCCTGTAGGGTTCTAAAAACCTCCCAGTAGGAAAGTTTTCCTCCATTGGCAGTCCTGGGGACCTGAGAGCGAAAATATTGCAGGAGTGGTCTTGTGATATCATCCTATGTCATGACTCTCAAGGCCTGGACATACCAAATATTGAAAACTCAATCTAAGATCTGTTATGGAAAGTTCCAACAGAGTCAACAGAAAGTTTCCTTGGATATTTTGCCCTATGGGCTTGTGCAAAAAAACATGTAAAATAGATTGGAATTAGATTTAATTTACAGATGCATCTTGCTTTATTATTTGGTAAAATTAGGAGGAAGTTTCAAAAATTATTTTTGTAGCATATTTCTCAACCATTTTTGAGTAGTTTTTTTTCTTTTTTTTTTTGTTTAAACAGATTGATTATTGTCTAGAAGTCATGACTGACTGCTACTTTCTTTTAATACACTGCAGCCCCAGTGAAAACTGTCTTTTGAGACTACACCCCAGCATCCAGCTTTCATTTCCATAGAAATGGAAACAGAAAATCGAGAGAAGGGAAATTGTATGGGGAACAGTGAGGAGCAACCTCCAAACAGGTGGGTGGGGCTTTTGCCAACTCAAAGGTAGAAAGTGTGGCTTCCCAGACTCCACCCTCTGAGTAGGAATTGATGGGAAATAGGAGTGGAGCTGGGGCTTTTGGCAGTTGAACCTCTGGGCTTTGGCAATTAAGCTACTGGTGTGTAGGGGTGTCTGTGGAGAAGCTGCCAGCTTGCCTCGTGCAACTTCAGCTTGGACCTCCTTCTCTACTCAGCAGAAGCTATCTGGGATAGGACAGATGGCATCTGGCTATGGGCCAGCCTGTAAGTTCCCCCTCTCTTTTTCTGCTCTCTCTTTTCTCAGTCCCTATGTAAATAAATCCTGTTATTGTTGTTTCTCACCATGTTTCTGCTTTTGTGTCTGTCCTGTGTGTTTAGCATGTGGTTGTGGTCCCACCAAGCAGGTCAGTACCCCCTGGTTTGTTCCATTTCATTTACAGTCCCCCCATGTAGATGCTACCGGTGAGAACATGGGAGAGGGGATCTCCAAGGTGACTATCACACTTCATATTCTGACTAGTAGGGCTTTTGCCAAGGACATCAGCAGGGTGTGAGCATTTCCTATGGTTGAATTTTTCATTGGCACATGTTTAGAGGCTGATTGCCATCTTCTTTTGGCTAGAAAAATGGGCAAACTGTTCACATCCTCATGTTGCAAATGAGAGAATTTCCCCAAGGGTAGCTTAGAATGGAACCGTGATGTCAAGTATTTGTCTGCTTCCTCATTTGCTCCTCTTTTATGTATGTGTTCCTCCTTCATTCAGGTCCTCACAATATTCGTCTGCTATAGCATTCCCCACCACCACAAACTTCTGAGAGAAATCAACAGAACCTTATTCTGAAGCAGCATTTTTATCCTAAAAGCCACTAATCCCTTTAACATTTTTTTTTCTGACACCATGGAATGTTTTCTAAATTTATATTGCCAGCAATAAGGTTGCACAGCTTTAAAAATGCAAGATTCACTTCTAAAATGTTTTAATATTTCATTGCCTGATTCGTCAAACTGCACTTTGGAGATTTGTATTTTTATATGTGACTCTCCCAGGCTGTCAGTGCTGAGGGGCAGATTTCTTTCATAGAAAAGTCAAAAGGACAGGAATCACAGAGGGGTAACAGCCTGGATGCTGCCTCAACAATCAGCAGCATTATGCTGTCACTACCTCCCTTTGTCACTAAGCAACAAGAAGTTGACCTCCTCACATTTAGCCTCAAAAGTCAAGAGGAAAATTTGCCTTTTCTACTACTTCCTTGGAAAGATGCAAGAAGCTATAGTGGGCTCTTGGGTAAGAGTGTACTTTGCAGTTAGTCCTGTCCCCTGACCCTAGGATAATACCTGAAATTTATTTTCCTTTTTTAAAAAGATTTATGTATTTATGAATACAAGAACTGGGGTGTAGGCCAGAAATATAGGGGGTGGAAGGTTGAAAGGATTCACTGGAGACAGAGTGAGGAGCATAACAGTCTGATGTATTGAAATATACTGCTGAGGGGAGCAGCAGGCCAGACAGGAAAGGTCTTCTGTACCCTGTGGGTCAGCTTCCTGGCCAGCCTGGGATCAAACTCCTGCTTCAGTAGCTGGTGATAGGTCGATAGCACTGTGTTTAATAAACCCTGTGCCAACAGGGAGGCCTAGAACCTGAAATTTAAATAAGTCATGAGAGCAAAGTGAAAAGGGTTTCATTCTTCATCCAGGCTAGTGGAGGATGTTGAATTGCCCACTTCCCCTTTGTCTCCTGAGGTCACCCCTGGAATCTATCTAGTCTTTCTGTCACCATGCCTTAGCCTATGTATTATGATATCATGTCAACTAATTGAACCTCTAAGTCTTCCGGTCACTCTATTTATTCCTAGTCATTTATTCCTATTGATAGCCCCAACTTCTGGAGTTTCACTGTGCTTTATACTGAGGACATCTTGAGAGCAAAGTGTGTTTTCTTGTGTATGCCCCATACTTGTGCCCTGAAATACAGGACTGTCTCATTAAATACCTTTGAACTAAACTAAATGGAGAGTAAGAGCTGTTTGACAGATAGTAGAAAAATGGAGAGACAAGTAATGTGACCTACGCTCTCAGTGGCATGAAAAGATCAGGAGTTTCCCAGTTGTATTGACAAGCCCAACATCATGGCCAGAGGCTAGTTTAGGACATGTTATTTGTACTCAGGGCCATGATCATGGTGAACTGGACACCTGTCCTCTTCAGGGAGCACTCAGGATAGACAGTTTGAGCTATAAGTATCCCCTACTCAGACAGTCATTCAAAGAGTGCCCGTTTAATTACATCAACATAGTTAAGCTCCTCCTTAGATCCCCAACAGGTACTCATATCTGTGTTCTGCCATATCTGCCTCTTAAATTTTCGCCAGCACTGTTGGTATATTTTTTTAACTAAAGTATTTCTTTTTTAATTTGATACACCAAGAGCTAGCATTGCTTCTGCCACAAGGTAGGTATCTTGAATGACCAATTCAAGAAAGTTCATTTAATCCAACTTAATGAAGCCTAAATTTTTCATGTACTAGTGGAACCACATCGAGTTCCTATTTTATCTCCTGATCAAACTGTGTTGTTTGGAGCAGACGTGGTAAGAGCAAGAACCCTGGCCAGATTTTCTCAGGTGGCTCCAGCAGAGCTGTCGGTGGCCCATCTTGCTATCTCAGGTGCTACAAGGCAAAGGGCAGTGAAGTATTTGTTTTGGAAAGTTCATCCTTTGCTAAAGTGCTCCAGTTTCAGAATCTTCTTGATCCTGAATAACAAAGTGTGGCAAATAGGTGTTCACAGCTTTGTCAATGGATGCGGAAGCTGATCTGTTCATCCTTCCTCTTCAGGGACCCCTGATTTACTCTTAACATTGGGGGGAAGGACCATACCACCAGACAGGGGTCCTCAAAATGGCTCAGCGTTCTAAGTCACCCCAACTCAGAATCTGACTGGTTGCCCTGTTGAAACATCTTCCATGACTCTTAGAAGAAAATCAGTATTCCTAATCTAGTATAGGCCTTGTCTCTCCCTGATCTCATCTCACTTCTCACCAGTTTAACACAATCTTTCAGTAAAATGCCTCTCTGTTTCTTCCAACACGTCTCCCTCTGGACTTTGGACTTTTGCCAGTGCAGTTATTGCTGCATAGAATGCTCTTCTACTGTTCCTTTCATGACTGACTCTCCTCATGTTTCTGTCCTCTGTCCCTTGTCATAAGGGGACTGCCCTTGTTCCTGGCCACTCTTGGTCTAGTTATTTCTTCTGTGACCCTACTTGCTCTGACTCTGACTCTGCCACCAGAAGGAATGTTTATAGGGCCCAGGACTGTTCTGTCTTCTCTCTGATTTCTCCCCAGCCCATATTATATCTAAAGAATGAGGGTGCAGGCCAGAGGCTAAGAGGATTCACCAAAGACAGAGTAGGGAGCAGAACAGGCATTTTACTGAAATACACTACTGAGGGAAGCAGTGGACAGACCAGGAGAGGTCTGCTGTGCCATGTGGGTCAGCTCCCTGGCCAGGAGTCAAGCTCATGCTGTAGTGGCCACAGATAACTTCATAGTGCTGTACTTTAACCTGTTGCACCACCAGGGAGGGCCCCAAATTAGGATCTTATTCTTAGTGCTGCGTTTTAATCCACTGTGCCACCAGGGAGGGCCCAAATTAGGATCTTATTAAAGAAAAAGAAAGAAGAAGGAATAGTGCTGCTTTCCTCACACATACACACAGCCCTCCCCAGTGAACCAGTTCTGTTGAGGTCAACTGTTCCAATGAGGACTGGTGGCCACCTCTCTGCTGGCCCTTGTCCAGGGAAGTGCCACCTCCCAAAGTCTTTCTGTTTTGTCAGGAACTCCCAGGCGAGGCTTTTGATCTGGGGTCTCTGAGTGGGGGTTTAGATGAGATTCACCCTCCTATCTGCCTTGTTATAGCACAACACTGGCTTCTATGGGCACTACAGAGGCCGATTCAAGAGTGAAAGTGCTCAAGAATACCGCCTTGCAGCCAAGCCCCAGCCTCCGACAGTATTCCTACGGCGATGTCAGGTACAAAGCCACCATGGGGAAGCTGGGGTGGCTGGGTAAACTTTTGACTTTGCTTAGGCCTGTATCATCCCCAGCCCTACTGTAGCTGGATGAACACATGAAGCCAGTCTATCCCAAGACATACATGAGGTCTGGCCCACTCTTCCTGAAATGTCAGGGGTTCTCACTACAGACAAGGTGAAAGAGATCCAACACCAGGCTGGACCATCTTGCTCAACATTCCTTTTAGATGGGGGAAGGGTCAGGGCCCAGGTGAAAGTGAAAGGTCATAGGGAGAAATCCTCTAGAACACAGGAAGTAAGACAACTGCACTCAAGCCTAGATGTCTTGATGCCTTGAGCTTCATAGTCCAAGGATTCAAGTGTGAGTGGGAGGTTTCCTCTGGTCAAGGAAGAGGCATAGAAAGTGATTGGGTACCCACCCACATGTCTGGTCAAGGAAGCCTAGAAGTTAGTAATTAGTAGCAAAGGTGGCTGGAAAGGCTTCCAGACAACAGGAGAGTCAGAGGAGCTCAGGTCCTCTACTGCCTTGAGGCCTGGAGATAAGGAGGAGGAACTGTGCATATACAGAGTCCCAAAAGTAAAAAGAAAGCTCAAAACAAGAGAACTTGGAGGATGTGCATGTAAGCACACAAAGGAACAGATGTGGCAGCTACAGGGCAATGTGCTCTTACAGGTGTGTCACAACCAAATGATCAGTACTGCCTGACAAAGGGACTAATGGAAGGCTTGACTCCAAGAACCCAGAATGAAAGAGTGGTGTGGACAGAGCCAGCTTGAGACAGCAAGTGGTAGTTTTAGGTGGGAAGGCATGGCCAAGAGAGGTCTGGGAGGAAGCCCAAAGAAGAAATGCTTCTTACCTCCTTCCATCTACCCCTTCCCAGGGCGTCCCAGTGGTCAAAGGGAAGGCAGCCTGGTGAGCAGTACAGGCAGGCCTAGGTAGGAATAGGGCTGAGGAGGCCCAGAACATGCTCTGCCCACTTAAGTTTCTTATTTCCCAGCCTCTATTTGATTTGATTTCCCAGTTCATATTTTATTTGTAAATGTATTCTCCAGGAATTTCTTTCCCAGTCAACAACAGGAACTCGGTGGCTGCCATGTTATAAAACTGACCTTCCTTAGTATTCCCAGTAGGTTGCTTGGCTTTGCCCACTGAGCCAGACCCACATGCAGCTCCAGACTCCTCATCTGGGGTCATCTCCCCTTTGAGAATGATGGGGCTTGAATAGCACAGGCATAGAGGCAATCTGGGGACTCTGTTGGGTGTTTGGATTAGCCCTCAGGGCAGCTCTTGTCCTAAAGGCTGGAATATCCCCCTCTCAATCTGGAACAGGAAGGAAGGAACAGAAAAGGAGACATGTTTTAACAGAAGGGAAGACTTGCTACATAAAGCATTTACTGGCATTATCAGCACCCCCATGTATCATGATCTGTGTGTCTTGAGTTCAGGTTGTCTCATGGCTCTTTCTAGGTCTAAAGCTGTGTTAATGTGTGGGACTGCTCAGAAAAGATGCATATTATTAGCTGAGATACCAGGTTTCAGCTGACTGAGTGGAATAATTGTTGAAAATGTTCCAAGATGTAGCATTCACTTTCCTTTGCTTTGGGGCAGAAAGAAATTTTGCCAATATGATTCAGATGCAAGAATTTTTTTTCTCTTTTCTCTTAAAATAGATGAATTTATTTCTAGCTTCACCTATCTGACCCTTTGCAAATCCTAGTTCTGTTTATTCTTGAGGTCAGATAAGAGTCCAAGGTAGTTCTTTGGTGCTCCAGCAACCCCCCACAACCATGCCTCCATCTGCTGCAGCACCCCACTGACAGCAGTCTGCCTGCCTCCTACTGTCCCATGCACAAACACTGTCCCATGCCAAGAAATTGCCCCCTCTTGGACTAGAACCCCAGTTCAAGCCCCACCTACTCAGAGGGGACCATGGGTTTCACCATTTGGGTGGAAAAGGTGTCCTGGCTGGTTTTGAAGCAAAGATGCAGATAAAATTATCCTCAGGGGCAAGAATTCTCAGAACAGCCTGGGTGGAGCGGAAATAACTGCACTTCTCACCAAGCTCCCACAGTTGTGAGAACAAAACTTGAATCAGTGGGAGTCAATAGTTATCCTGCCACTGTAACAATAGTGGATTTCAAAGTCAGAGCTGCCTCCACCGAAGTATCCACATTTTAGGGCTATATAAAATTCTATAGCTGAGGATAGAGAAGGGAGAGAGGTTTGCAAGTCGATTAGAACTTGCCCAGATCCCCAGGGTTTTTTTAATTAAAAATTTTTACTGAGATTATTGTAAGTTCATAAACAGCTATAAATAATACAATTTTCTTCCATACTTTGCCCAGTGGTAACATTTTGCAAAGCTTTAGTAAAATATCCCAACCAGGAAATTCACAGAGGCCAAACACCCATCTTCCTGTTTCCCATTTACCTGTGCTCATCTCTGTGTATATAAAGTTCTGTAAGAGCTAGCACCTGTGTAGGTTTGTGTATCCACCACCACTGTCAAGATATTAACGTCACAAGAATCTCCAGGACTGCCCCTTTATGATCACACCACCAGCCTCCCACTCCCATACTTTTCCCTGTCCCTAACCTCTGGTAAGCACTAATATCTCCAACATTTCTAAAATTGTATCACTCCAGAAATATTTTATAAATAGAAGAATACATTAGATAATCTTTGGGTATTGGCTTTTCTTGCTCAGTATAATTTCTTAGAGATTCTTCCAAGTTGTTCTATCAGTGATTTGTTGGTTTTTTTTTTTCTGTTACTGAATAGTGAATGTGTATATATATATGTACACACACACACACACACACACACACACACACACCCTTTACCCACCCATTAAGAGATACCCAGGCTGATTTCATTTTTTGGCTTCTATAAATAAAGCTGCTTATAAACATTTGCTCACAGGCTTTTGAGAGTAAATGTCAGTTTTCATTTATTTGGGTAAATGCCTAGGGGTGCAATTACTAGGCCATAGGTAGTTGCATGTCTTGTTGTTGTTGTTTTTCTTTTTTAAGATTTTATTTATTTAAACATACAAGAACTGGGGTACAGGCGAGAGGTGCAGGGGGTGAGAGAACCCACCAGAGACAAAGTGGGGAGCAGAACAGGCAGATGTACTGAAATACACTGCTGAGGGGCGCAGTGGGCTGGTCAGGAGAAGTCTGCATACCATATGGGTCACCTCCCTGGCCAGGAACCATATACCCCATGCTGCAGTGGCTGTGGACAGCCTCACAGTGCTGTGCCTTAACCTGTTGTGCCATGAGGGAGGGCCCTGCATCTCTAGTTTTTTAAAAAAATAAACCATGAAAATGCTTTCTAGAATGGTGGTATTATTTTACATTCCCATCAGCAACGTATAAATAATCCAGGTTTCTCTGCATACTCACCAAAATTCAGTGTTTTGGGTTTTTTTTTTTAATTTTTAAGTCATTCTGATTTAATTTGTATTTCCCTAATGTTTAATGATCTTACCATCTGTTAATCTTCTTTGGTGAAGTCTTCAGGTCATTCACCCCCATTTTTCTTTGGAATTGAGAGTTGAGAGAATTCTTTATATATTCTAGATACTAATCCTTTATTGGACATGTAATTTATTAATATTTTCTGTCTTATCTTGTCTTTTCATGCTATCCACATGTACTCCCATTGAGCAAGACTTGATGAGGCTGATGAGGCCTAACTTTATCAACTGTTACTTTCATGGCTCTTACCTTTTGGGTCAAGTCTAAGGATTCTTTACCTAGCTCTAGGCTCTGAGGATGTCCTCCTGCTCTTTTCTAAAAGGGCCCTGGGTCCTTTACTTTGCAGGAAATGAAAGACTAGGACAGCTGGCTTCCCACCTCATGGAGCTTTCATTCTGTTGGAGGCTACCAGCAATTACGGCAGCTATTCCAAGGAGGAGCTTGTTAAAGACACATAACAACAGAGGCTACCCTAAAAATTATGATTCGAGGATCTAGGGTAGAACTGGCCCCTGCCTGTTATGCAGGAATCTGCTCACAGCTCTGGCTCATAACCCAACCCAGCAAAGCCTGATCTACCAGAGTAGGCACTTTGTTCAGATCTGCAGCTGGAGAGGCCTAGTGACTGACAAAGAGGGGTTCTGGGGGGCAGAGACCAGGCACAAAGGAAAGGTGAACAGTCTTAGCAAAGATTGCTGCTGAAGTCGAGAGATGGTCTTCCTCTGCCTGGGAATGGGTTGTTGCCCTCTGGCCCCAGCTGGCCCAAAAGAGATGCCCTAGGGACCTTCTGTCCCTATTCATTGATACAACAGCAAACAGGTGTTGAGAACAGTGCTAGGTACTCTTCTCATTAGTGTTGGAGTTATTGCTGTGAGAAAGACAGTAATCTTTGCCTACAAGGATCTTATGTTCTAATCAGGGGCATGAGATGATAAGCGGTAAGTAGCATGCTATATAATCATATAGTATATTAGAAGATGAAAATGAAGAGACTGCTAATGTAGTACTCAAGTACTCCCAAAAGACAGGTTAGAAGTCATGGCCATCTGGGAGAAGGGCCAGGTGGAAGGAAACAGATCTGAGATGGGAGCATCTAACATGTTAAAGGAGCAGTGAGGAGGCTGGAGTCAACAGATGCCTCAAAGTCTTTTGGATCTCATGAACCACAATGATGACTTTAACTGATAAACAAAAGGAACTGTTTGTGGCTTCTCAGCATACAAAAGATGTGTGGTGGGACTTACTTATCAAAATAATCGTTCTGGCTACTGAGAGGACAATAGCCGGAGGGGCAAGGTAAGAAGCAAGGAATGGGGGAAAACTGCTTACAATCGTTCAGTCAAGAGTAGAAAGTGACTAAGAACAAGGAAAGCAGTGACCCCACTGGAGTGTTCCTATCCTGGGTATATAGCAAAGGAAGCATCCCCAGGATGTGGACTACGAATGAAAAAGGAGTGAGGTGTTTGGCAGGACCTAGCTGCCATGACCCAAGCTGGGAGGGCTATAAGGGGGTGAGGTTGGGGGAATGACCCAAAGCTCAGTCATGATTTGGGGAGATGGTTGTTAGACATCTACATGGAGATGTGGAGTAGGTCGTTGATTATTGCGTCTGGAGTTCAAGAGGGAGATTAATCTAGAGACAGAAATGTCATTTTCTGGGTGATTCATAGGACCAGGAACGTGGCCCTTATTGGTAAGGGAGACAGCGGAGGAAAGAGAACTCAAGCCTAGTCCTGGGAGATCTAAAGTTAAAGGGCCCATTGTGAAACTTGAACCTATGTTAGGGTGTCCTGGAAACTGCTTTAGCCCCTTCCTTTCTCAATCAGTAGCCCCAGAGGCCTCTGGTTTGGGGGCAAGTGCCAGGATGACATGTTCCAGTAGTGAGGCATTGCTTTCATTTTTATCTGCCCTTTCAAGGTGTTTGGCAGCTTAGCAGTGTAGGGGCAATAACTCCTAGCAGCTCCCCTCTAGTGTGAGTACTGTCTTGAGAGCAGTAAATTTCATTTTCCCTCATTCACCTCCTTTCTCACTGTCTTTCAAGGAGCCACCACAGCAACACTCCTTCTCCAAGCATGACAACCGAACTTCCTTCGACAAAGTGAGTGCTGGAGAGGAGAGTGGGTAAGCCCCCAGCCCAGATGGAAGTTAAGGTAGCATGGAGAGGATAAGGCATCCAGGGAGGGATAACTCATTATACAGAGGTCTGTCTTCCTGACAACTTCTCTTTAGGACAGCCCATTCCCCCGAACAAAGGGAGCTCTGTTTTGGTGTCCTCCTCCAGTTTGCCTGATAATGTGCAAATACCCTAGGAGCTACTACTGATTTCTGGGGGGGATTCACTCTAGAATAGAAAGCATGGCTGAGAAGGCCAAAGAAGACAGGGCACAAGCCAGGCTTAGGTGTAGGAGGGATCAAGAAAGTGCCTGGTGCCAAGACTGTGGGCCAAGGGCCCATACCGTTGAAAAGGGCCCCTACTGCCTGCTGCAGGGAATCGGAAAGCGGAAAGACCTGGAGCGTCTGTGGCAGCAGCATACCTTTCTGCACTGGGCACCCTGTGAGCTGGAGTTACACCAGCAGCGGCCCCTTAAATCCTCCTACCAGAAAAATTTCCGGTCAGGCCCAGGATTCAGAGACCTCCCCCAGCGCCTTGTCCACTTTATGCAGCTCCAGCCTCCCCATGTCAGCACCACGTACCAGCAGAACTTCTGCCAGCCATCACGGGGTGGTCACTGTGGCAGTGACAAAGTGGGACCCCAGGCTCCAGTCACCGACACGCTGCCTGACCTCCCAGGGATCCCAAGACGCAAGCTACTGCAGCACTACCTTCATGCTGGTGTCTCCGAATGTCTAAACTGGTCCAAAGCATTAAACTAGGATGGCTGACACAGAGGCCTGTCTGTGCTTGCAGCCTAAGTGGTCTCAGAGGCAGAAAGCAGTGGGTACTGGCAGGCCCTGCAACTGGCTCCCATGACACTTGTGTAATGGACCCTGGAAGCTCTGCCACTGAGGTAAAAGGGGTGTAAGGGCCTGCAAGAGGCTAAGGGGTCCAGGGGGTTCCCTGTTTGGGTTGCATAGAACCCAGAATCTATTCTTACAGCAAACCAAACTCCGATTACCGGTCCTCAGTGCAGCTACAAGAAAAGTCAGCCAGCAAAGGCAGGAGAGGGAAGCAAGGGCTGGCAGTCTTACTTCTCAGGGAAGCCACTGCCTAGAGGTGTCTGGTAGATGGCCACACAGCCCTGCCTAAAAGACCGATTCCCCATAATTAGGACAAAGGTAGACGGCCCTGGTTACTCTCCTGCTGGACCACTCTCCCAATGGAGGTGAACATAGCCTTTGGCCTTTTGGAAAGCTGTGTGACATGAACTTGAAGGTTATCCTGACCCTGTGACATTTTCTTGTAGCTTTCTAGGCTCTTCTCTCTAAAGAGAACCCCCTAACACGCAGGACAGTAAGGGACACTATTCACACTATGTCACCAAAGAGATGCCAAGGTTTAGATGAGGCTAAGACATTAATAGGCTGGGGGCAGAGGCCAGGTCCAAGAGGCTCCTTTTGGAACCTCTCATCAAGGCCCCTAAAAAGGACCAGAGGCTGCAGGGGAAACACAGGAGTCCACACCAGGGACCACATAGCAGCAATTTTACTTCTACAGCTGAACTCCCTGGGTCCTCACAACAGCCCTGTGAGGTAGGTAGGGCAGGAAGGTTTCAGAGATCCCCATTTACAGATGAGGATGCTGAGGCACAGAGAGGTGAAATGACTTGCCCAAAGTCACACAACCAGAAAGAGCCCAAGGCCAGAGAAAGGCTGGCTTCATGCTATTCCTGCATCTACGTCTTTGTGTCCTCTGCCCTCTGAACTCTCCTGAGTCCACAGGGGCCTTCAAGGCAGAGTGCTGACAGCTGGGATTTTTCAGGACTACCCTGAAACACCATTGGGGTAGACTTGATCATCTCCAAATAGGCACTGACCCTATGAGGCAGGAAGCCAGCTCTCCCCTCCTACCACTTCCCAGTTGGACAAAGGGCTCAGTAGGTTCCAGAGCAAGAGTGGAGCTAGGCATGGTCCATGAATGAGTGGGTGTAAGTGGGTGTAAGCATATAAGTGTCTTGCACTAAAGACAAAGCCCCCCCCAAGTCTCCAAGGCAGTGTTTCCATTGCCCACCCCAGTGCCTCCCTCATCCCAGAGAGCCACAGTGAGTTTCGTCAGCAGCAAAAGCATATATATCTGCCTCTGGCACTGAGCTGCTCCATTAGACAGTTCCATTAGGCATTCAGACCCCATCACGAAGACACAGTGCCTCCACAGCTTGGCTGGGACCCTGGGCCACACCCCCAACGACAAACAGTCGGGGCCCAGCTTGCAGACTAGAGCAGGAGCAGCGGGCTGTAGGCATGGTAGGCAGTGCCTCCCAGCGCCGCCGTGCAAGGCTGAAGCCCTCCACAGAACCCAGAGGGCACGGCTGGTTTCCTGCAGGAAGGAGACAGAGACTGTAAAAAGCACAGATTGCAGGGGTTCTCCTCGTTTGCTCCCTGAGCCCAGAACATGATTGAGCAAATACCACTGCAGGATGGGTTATCAGTGCCTTACTAATCATTCTTTATTTATGTTTACTCATTTCTATTCATGTATCTATATGTCCTATTCATATCATTTGGTCATTTGCCCTGTTTCTAGGCTCGTGCTGACACAAGTGCTGAGGGATACGCCAAGAGCTGGGCCATACAGACCACACCCCACCTGGTTCACAGACTGGAAAGTTTGTCACCCTTAGAGTGCCTGGAGAAGGCAGGAGGCAATACTCAGGCTCAGGACTACTCCTTCGTGACTCCTCCCCTCCCATTTTTAGCCCCACAGAGATTCACCAAGGTCCCCAGTGTCCCCCCCATTCCCAGTCACACAGAGACTCACCAAGGCCCCCAATGGCCACGATGTGGCCCCCAAGAGAGCCAACCACAAAGTCAGCCCTCTTATCCCTCATGCGCAGACTGCGGGGCAATTTGGTCCAGGACCCTGAAGGAAAGGGAAAGAGAGATCTAGCCCCCCATACATATTCCACAGAGAACGGAAAGATAGGCCAAATCAGTCACTGCTCACCATGCTCCAGGTCAAACATCTCCACAGTGTTGACAAAGTGTGGGCGGGAATAGAAGTTGTGGGGCCCGGGCTGCTGTAGGCCACCCAAGCTAAAGACACTGCCTTCAGCCATGGCGCAGCCAGCAAAGGCCCGGCGGCTAGGTAGGCTTGGGTGCCGAGTCCAGGTACGGGCCTCCAGGTCAAAAGCCTCAAAAGCAGTCACTGGGAGCTTGCCTTGGCGGCCCCCTGCCAACAGAATTGGGGTACTCAAATGGGTTCCGCCTTTACCACTACCTCCACGCCCCTGCCCCAGCCAACCATGCCGAGCTATATACACATAGGAGTATGGATCATCCACTCCACAGACACTCAGGCACTCAGGTTTGATTTCCCAGCCTCAGCAGGACTACCAGAAGTCAGAGCCTGTGAGCAGGCCTGCTTACCCCATCAAAATTGTTCTTGTCCCACCAGACTGACTGATCTCAACTAATCCACATGTATATGGATTTCTATGGGTGGGGGGTTTCCGCGTGCTCCCCAGACCTTACCCAGGACATAGATCTTGTTCCCATGCAGAAAGGTGGAGGCCGCGTAGCAGGGTGTGGGCATGGAAGGTAGTGAAAGCCAACAGTCTCGGCGGGGCTCGTACACCCGAACCTGGGCCTGGGGGGCCGTGTCAGGGCCCATTCCCCCCAGGGCATATACCATACCATCTGCAGAGAAAAGAGTAGTTCATACTGTACCCCAGCCTGGTCAAGGCATCTCACCCAACAACTGCCTGTTCAGATCTGGGGTAACTGGAGGCCCATGTTTGTGACACTCCTCTCCAGCAGAAAAAACTCTGCTGCCATCCTAGAGTGGGGGCTGGGAGTGTTTGGATTCCCGCTCTGGCCAGGGCCCCTCCAAGTGAAAAACAAGAGGGAGCTGATCTAATTATAACCTGTCTCTGTCTCCCTGGAGACGCTATAGCAACCAAGTCTGGCATCCAAGCAGACGGTGGTCAGACCTGGAGGCCACAAGGTGGGGGCTCCCTAAGGGGAGGGGCGGTAAAAGATAATTCAAGCCATGGTTAGGGGCATAAGTGAATCTGTTTAGCATGGAGCTCGGATTAGGGAGGGAGGGTCTGGGATGGCTGAGGGGGAGAGATGGAGGGAAGGGAGGTGGGTATGAGGTGGGGTAAGAGAGGGGCTTGGATTTGCAGGATGGGGATACTGGGCTCAAGCCTGCTACACAGGAACCCTTTCAGCACCTCTACACCTCGCTCTCACTGGAGTGATTCACACCCTCAAGAGTTAGTTTGGGGGCATGTCTGGGGGGTCCTGGGGAAATGGACTAGTCAGCTGGAGGCTTCCATGGCAACTGTCCCTAAGCCAGCTTGGCCTTTACCTCAGGCTCCCTGGTGTGTATGAGTGGGGAGGGAGGGGTTGGGGGAAATCTACGCACTTGCTGGGCTCTGAGCCAAGGCTCAGCTCACCTCCCCTTCCCCTAGACTATTTATAACCCTGGGAGTCATTGGGCCACCCTCCTTGTCTCTTAGGAGAAATGGGACAAGGAGGTGCCAGCCTAGGCTCTACCTCCCACCTCACAGTAAGGAAAGGCAGTTAAGGCTGCTGAAAACCCAATTCAGAGGTAGGTAGGGGAAGAGACAAGAGGCAAAGACACAAATCCAGGGCACCCAAGCAAAAATTTCAAATCTTGCCCATTATCTGAGAGTAAGGGACCAAGTCAAGGAAGATTGGAGGGTGTTGGGGCATTGGAGGGACCTTCCTTGGGAGGCCACTCACCTCTCTCCACAGTTGCAACCCCCATGGCTGCCTGAGGGAGGGTGGCCCGACGCTCCCAGCGGCCTTCGTCAGCCAGGAAGGCCTCCACAGCAGCTACTGGGCTTTGGCCCTCATCCACACCACCCACTACAAGCACCTGCTTGCCCAGCACCACAGCAGCTGCACCAGCCCGGGCAGTGGGCAGGGGTGCCAGTGCCAGCCACGTGTGGGAGGCCATGTCCAGTTTCTCAGCAGTGTCCAGGGGCAGTCCAGCCCGGCCACAGCCTCCCAACACTAGCAGGTGCCCATCCTGATATGCCACTGTGCCATATACCCGGCAGGTGGGCATGGGTGGGAACACCTGCCAAGCAAAGGCCCGGCCACCTCCTGCAGCCATGGTGTTCACCTCCAGTGGCAGGCCATGCTATCTTCTCAGTATGCAGGCCTCACTGAGGGGTGTGATGGGGCCTCATCTTGACTCTACCAGTAGGGTCTGACCAGCCCAGGAGCCTTGCCTTGACCTGGAGGAGAAAGGGAAAACAAAGGTTCAGGACCACTGAACCGCCTCTCAGGGAACTGAAGAGCAGCCAGCCTATTACTAAGGGCAGGTGTGGCCCAAAATACTGGTGGGGGAGGCAAGGGAGGACCCACCCTTGTTGACCAGTACACCACTGTGGCGGCCGTCCAGGAGTGGGTAAGAGGGTAGACTCCTGGATACCTAGGCAATACCCCCTTCCTATGGTGCACGAGGGATTCTCCTCCAATCTCCTAGCTCCTTTTCTTCCCCTAACAATCCTTACCCTGGTACTCTGCAAGAAGCGAGTCCTATTATATCCTCCCCTTTACTGGCTTTCAGAACACTCTGGATAGCCATCAGGGTCTTCATCATCTGCTGCCAGGGATCAGACTCTAAGGTATCCTTACAACCCCCTTGGAGGCCATTCCATAGAGTTCATCTATTCCCACCAGCACAAGGCTAAGAACAGGGCGTTTTATGGAAGGTTTACCCATGCCAGGATATGGGGAAACCTGAGGGTTTCCCCATGCCTGGTCCTCAGAGTGTAGCCTCCTTGGTATGCAGAGGGAGGGAGGAAAGGGAGGTGATTTGGGGATCCCAGGAGCACACAACTATAGGGTCCCAGAGTCCAGGGCATTTTCAGGAGGCTTAGGCGTTTGGATTTCTGAGCCTTCTCAGAGCAGACCCCTAACTTCTCCTTTCCCGCAAGGGCCACACTACTAGGACCCCTGGAGCAAAGGCCTCCTGGCCCCAAACTTCCAGCTCAGGGGAGTGGGAGGGGGGGGCGGGTCCGGGTGAGTGAGCTTGGTGTTCTATATCCCGCGCCCCAAACTTCCCCTAGCGCGGCACCCGCGGGACTCACCAGCCGGGGCTTTGGCGCCGCCAGGGCACGGGGTCCGCCGTCCTGGCTCCGCTGGTACCGGCTTTGGCTGGGACTGAGGCCGGGCTCCGGTGGGGTTTCGGCTCGGCTCTGGCGCGGGGCGGGGCTGGACGGGGTCCGCCCCTCGTCCCCCCCCCCTTCCCCTTCCTTCCAGCTATGTAAAACCTCCCCCCAACTCCCGCCCCCAGACTTAACCCTGCACCTGCCGTAGCCAGAGTAGGGAACGCAGACCCATCGTCACCTGCAAAAGGGTGGACTGATAGAAGTGAAAACTGGGCCTGTCCAGGATTGGGTCCGACCTCGGGCGGGGGAAGAAATGAGGCAGCGGTGAGCAGCACAACAGCACAACACATGTGTGATAGGGGTGGGGGCGTTTTCTGCAGGATCCAGCCAGAGCGCACCGGTAATGGAGTGACCCAGCAGAACCTGCGGGCTCTAGGGGCGGACGCCCCCCCACCGTCACTGAGCTCCGAGGAGCCCAACGACTGGCTTCACTGCTCTGCCCCCTGGAGGCCACTTGAGGCATGGCGTGAGCATCTGGTAGGGCTGGTGCACTGGGGTGCTTCCCCAGGCACAGAGAATGGGTTCTAAGGTGCAGACTGAGGATAGCAAGAGGTAGAGAAGCAGGCAGTGCTAGCCTGCTTGCAACCCTACTTAAGGGTAGATAGACCCTTAAGTAGGCCAGAGTGGGAGGGTTTTTTATGGGGAAAGGTAGCTCTGAGCAGAGAAAGAGCTTGAAGAGGCCCGAGGACTTCCAAGAAAGGTTATTCTGGCCTCATTCTGTAGGGTCTGAGGTCTGGGTTGCTCTGGGGCCCAAGGCAACTGTGACTATCCATCTTCAGGTTCCTGAGTTTGTCTGTAGCCAACTCGGGGGGTCAAGAACAAGTTGGTGTGACAGAGCACCTTACCTCATAGCCAGACCCAGATTCTTGCGCAGAGTATTGGCTAAACCTGTGAACTAAGGATCTGTTTATAAAGGTGACCACTAACTTGCTACTACTTCGTCCCGCTTTCACGGACTGTGCTTTGTGACTTTCCCCAGAAATACACCTGGAAACAATCAAGTGCATATAGTTAATGTGGGAACTGAGGCTGGCCCAGAAACAACCAGCAGAGGAGTGGCAGAGACAGGGAAGCAGGCACTTTGTGTGTGTGTCAAGCAAGTTACCACTGTGGTCAACTGGGGCCAAATCCTGCTGGGGACATTGGAAGCCAGTGTAGCAAATGGACTTCATATTACCCACCCACCACCATAACCCCCTTCCTACACACAGAGCATGGGTTGTGAGGTACTCATTCTCAAGTCTCTTGTCAGTCATGGATTGAGGGCTGCTTGGGGGTATTAGTTCCCAGGCTGGCTCAATATATGGGCTGTCCAAAGTGTGGGAAGAGCCTCTTGCATGTCCAGAGAGTCTTCAAAGTCCCTTTCAAAGCTGCCCATTGAAGTGGAAGGCCTGCATGGAAATGGTACAGTTCCTGGCTAGGTTTCCTCCCATTCCATTTGCCTCTTAACTTGGGACACTGGGACCACCCCCTATAGGGTGTTCTCACAAAGCTCTGCATACCTCCTTATATTTCCCATGGTTCCTTTTCCACACCCCCTCCCATCTCCTTTCTAGCACCCCTTTAAATACCTTTTAGCACTCCAAATTCCTCATCTCCCTCCCTCCTTGCAGTCAAATTTGAAGCCATTTGCTCTCACAGATTACACCCTTGATACCTGCCTCCTTATGTCTGCTGCCCCTGCTCCCCAAAAATTGTTCTTGCCAAAGTAATCATGGAACATCATAAAGGTAAAATTAGAGGGTCACTGTGGTCTTTATCGCAAGTGAAATCTTGCTGGCATTTTCAGAGTCAAACTCTATGACCGTGTCTTCCTCCTACTGCTTGTCTTGTCTCTCGGAGTCTTTTATAGGCCCTACTTCCTCTCTTTCCTTAGGAAGTGGATACTCAAAACCCAGTCTTGGGTTTTCTTTCTAACACACAGAGTGGGGTGATCACTCCCATTCCCACTCAAAACTCAGCACAGTTAGGGACTATGAACAGAGTGCTATGGTGGAATTTTCTGATTGCATCCCCTGCAACCTTAGACCAAGAGTTGTGGCAGTATTTCTACCTCCTAGTTGATTTGACTCAAGGGCAAATGCCCTGACTACCTCATCCATGAAACCTGTTCTCCCATGATGCCTCCCGACCTGGATTTGGGGGTCCTTGACCAAGAGGGGTCTTCGGTCAGAACACTGGATGTTATTCTGATCCTTCTCACACTGGGAGTTAAATTTGACCTGTGTCCTCTCATCTGATGCTGTTTGGCCAGTAATGCTCTGTAAGCATTACTGCTTTGTAAACCCCAGGTAAGAAGAAAAGACTGAGGTGCCTATCTCCTAGGCAGAAGGACAGGGATTCTAGATAGAGTTAACACTGGATGCAGGGACTCTAGATAGAGTTAACACTGCCTTGAGGGGGCTGAGGCTAGGCTAAGGAACTTCCATTACACCCATATACACCTTCCCAGGCAAACACACTTAGGCACACCCTGATACACTGGGGCTCTCAGATTGGACATGGCCAGTTTTGGCCTTAGGTGTAGCACATGTATACATACAATAGCCATTCAAATCACATGATATAGGCCTCATTCTTGGAAAGAAAGCAGGCCCTGATGCCTTCAGAAGAGCCATCCCTTATGCAAACATCATGCAACAACCAGCCTAAGGGCCACTCTTTTGTGCTCTGGGGGAAGTTAGGAACCTGGGACAGATGCAAGGTCTTATAAGTGGTTGCCAAGTAGCAGAGAAAGGAGGATGTCTTGGATCTTGTCAGGAATCCCTCAGAAAGTCCCACTCACATATCACCACAAGATGAGGTCCCTCAGTCAGGGTTTCAGTAATGTCCCTAATCCAATCCTAACCAGGTTCCTATACAGTTCTGTTGAGGCTATATCAGAGAGGCCCTCTGCACCTCACACTTCATTATAGGTCAGATGGGATCAGGGCAAAGCACGTGGCCACCACCTCCAGGAAGCCCTCCTTGGTACTCATCTGCCCCGCCCCCAGATATTGGTGGGGAAGGGGGTCTCTGGGGGTCAAGGGTCATTAGGACGGTCCAGGTCCCGGAAGCGGAAACGTAGCACACTTCCGGTGCGCAGCGGGCGGCCATGTTGGAGCAGCGGAGGCGGCGCAGAGGTGCGTCTTGGGTCCCCGCGGCGGCGCCGGTAGGTTGGAGCCGCGGGCCTAGCCGTGCCCTGGCGGGGCCGTCCGCGAAGCGGCAGGGTAGATGAGCCGGGCGACTGGCTCTTCCCCGACTCGCGCCTTCCGCCGGCCTCGCCGCAACCCCCCACCCCTCCCCCACCCCCACTCGGTGCCCAGCGACTCCACCCTGGGGTTGTGCGTCCCGGTCGGGCTCGCACGCCTGCTCCGCGCTTTTAGCTTCTTCCAACACTTCACCTTCTGCCTGCAACTCGGGCTCTGGGGTAATCCCAGCCCGAAGGCTCTGATTTGCTTCCGCCCCGGGTTTGCTTGGATGGGGCCTTTCCCATCCCTGTCTTCAACTTCCCCTGCTAGTCCTGGGGGCACGAGAGAAGGGAAGTCGGGGGTCGGGCTGCAGCCTGTTTCCGGAGCTTCTAGGAAAGCCCAGAAGACCCCTCCTAAGGGCCCAGACAGATTTGGGCGGAAGAACCTCCATTTCACCCCCAATATTTTTGTGCCTCGGGGAAAAAACAGACCTCGCTGTTCTACCATTCACAGCCGTGGCAACTACACCCCTTGGGGGGAAAAAAAAGGAATAACAATAAAGAAAAATCTAAGATCATGTGCAAAGATTGTGCTAATAGAATAGCTCTGGAGAGGGGAAGTACCTGAGACACCTGAGGATCCAAGCGTGTTCCAAACAAAGAATCCCAGGGCACTTCCTCCAGGGGATTCTGAAAACTTTCTTTGCTCCTTAGGGTTGTAAAAAGAAACTGCACAGAAGCACCTCCGGACCCCAGGGATCTTCTTGATCCCAGTTGATCTTTTAATGTTCTGGTGCAGCTGGGGAGCTGCCTTTGGGGAACCCTTGGGCGCGAAGTGCTGGGTTGGGCTTTAGCTATTAGCCATGATTGACAGGACAACATGTGTTGCCTGACAGCGCCATTTGGGCTGAATGTAGCAGTTTGTGACACACCAAACCCTGGTTGGGAAAGCTCAAATATCTGGTATCAAACATATTAACCATCCTACTTAGCCTTTGTCTCCCATTGTCAGACCTTGGAGAGGTCTGGCTTCCTGATTGCCTAAAGATGTCATTTGTATCTGCTACTCATCTTTTTAGTTTCTGTTAAAGGAGAGCTTGAATCTCCCTGGACTTCACGACTCTAGTGCTGGGAATCAGACCTGCAAGTAGCCTTTTTAGGGACTCAAACCTGAACATCTGGTAGACTGGGAGATTCAGTCCTTGGGGTGAGAAGTGGGAGAAGAGTTAGAAATGGACTTGGATATAAGTCTGGACCCTTTGGGCAGTAATCAAGGCTGGTGATACTCTACTTTCACCTGTTATTCCAGTTTGAGCTCCCCAGCCTCACCCTAAATTCCAGTCACACAAAGTATGCCTTACTCTTTCTCACCTCTGAGACGCTGCATAGGCTGTTTCCCTTTTTGCTCCATTTTCATCTCTTCATAATTCATCACAGCTTCGTGTGACCTCTCTGGAATCCTCTGCCTGTTGGCACTCTCAATGAGTTGGGTGCCACTCTCAAGAACTTTGGTAGTGTCTGTTTTGCACACTGTTCAGGAATCCTTGAGGAGGACAGAGATATTTGCCTGTGTTCTCAGGGTTTCTGGCTTTAGAAAATACAGTCATGAATTAAAAGGGGCCCACCAAGACAGAGCCTTTCCAGGGGCCCAACAGTAGGTTGGCTGACTCTGCCGAGCTTGTGGGCTTGTCTCCTAAGGAAACTGCCTCTGACCCACATGGCTTCTCCACAACTGTGTTAGTACAGGAATCTAGGGTTCTGCTCCAGGAAACAGCCAGCTCTAGTCAGACCCTGTGTCAGTGGATGTTAACCATGGAAATATACAGGCTCTGATTGGCCTACCTATCTTGGTCCATATCTTGGTGCCATTTTTATTTACTCTCTTCCTCTTGCCTTGGAGGTGCTGAGCGCTGGTTTGCGGATACCCACTCAGATCTACAGTGCCTAATGCCATGAGCGTGGTGGTGCAGCATGTGGAGGAGAAAGCTGTGCACTCCTGGTCACGGATCTCCACAGCAGGGAAGAAGGCCTTGGAGGAGGCGCTGCTTGTCTTTAACCCCATGAGCCAGGATCTCAGTGCTACAGAGGCCCAGCTTGTGGCCTTCCTGCAGGGCCTGCGGGATGATGGCTTCCAACCTACCATTCTACGCAGTGGTGATGTCTATGGCTATAGCTCATGTACAGCCAACCCCCCAAGTGAAACGAAACTGCAAGCTCGTGCCCCTACCCCAGCTGCCACTTCACCTCCAGACAGTGCACCCCGAACTGCAGTACAGCTGCCTGCTGGCCGGGCCACATTGCTCCCCATGCCACTGTCTGGCAGACTGGCCAAAGCATCCACTCCACCCCTCACCAAGCATGCTACCACCAACTTGCTGCTGAGCTCTCTGAAGCAATCAAGTGCCAGCCGTGCCCGGGGTGCGGCAGTGGGCTTCCCCGCCCGCCTCTATCCAGGTGTCTACCCTGCCATGCGGCTCTCCGTTGTCCTTGAGGCCCTGGTTCCACTCAAAACTCCCATGCCCTGCTTGGGTGCCAAGCACAAAGCACTACAGCTTTCACTTGCAGAGTCTCCTCTGAAGCTACGAAAAAGTGCAGGGAAGAGACCAGGGAGCCCTCACCCCAAGGCTCCCAAAAAAGCTACCAGCAAAGGCCCTAAGTGTCCGTCTCATAGAGGCCCCCGACCTGGACCCCGACAAGGCACTGGGCCCCAGAGCAAGACCTATAAAGCTGTTGGACCCCTCAGTGGCCACCGAATGAAAGTTTGTTCTGCTCTGGGCACCAAGACAGCACGAACACTGGCCAAAGGAGCCCATGCCCAGGCCAAGGTGGCTCGAACACAGACCAAAGCTGCCAAGGCCCGAGCTAAAGCCAAGGCAGCACGGATCAAGGCCAAAGCCAAGGCAGCACGGATCAAGGCCAAAGCCAAGGCAGCACGGATCAAGGCCAAGGCCAGGGCAGCACGGATCAGGGCCAAGGCCAGGGCAGCACGGATCAGGGCCAAGGCCAGGGCAGCACGGATCAGGGCCAAGGCCATGGCGTTACGGGCCAAGGCCAAAGCTAAGGCAGTACGTGCCAAGGCCAAGATGTCTCGGGCCCAGCCCAGGGGCAGGGGCAGGCCAAAAGGGTCTGTTCAGGCCAGGACTGCAAGGAGAGGCCAGAAAAGCCACTCTGAGACTGTTGGGCAGAAGAGGAAAAGGGCTGAGGAAGCAATGGATCTTCCTCCCCAGAAGAGACCACGACGAGGACCTCAGTCCCCTAAATCAAGGGTAGGGCCTGGAACAGCAAAGTTGCTAAAATTCCGGGTTATCAAGGTGGACAGGCAGTCCTCAGATGATGAGGTACGGCAGCGGGCTCAGAGGATCCTCCATGTGAACTTGTCCCCCGTAATACGGCTCCAGCCATTGTTGCCATACTCAGCACCGTGATTCCATCACATAGCAGTGTTTGGGGGAGCTGAGCTGTCTGACCAGTGACACAGTGTGAACGACCCAAGGACTCCTGGTGCCTCACTCTAGGTCCCTGGCAACCACTGGCCTCCTTTAAGTGACTAGAGGACGTGGGGTGGGGTGGGTGGGCGGGAAGGGTGTTCTCCTGGCGCGATGCACTGTGACTTGTTAACTCTTCAAGTTGTATGTCCACTGTTCATCTATCATGTTTTATACCTTTCCACCTCCCAGTCTCCCTGCCCACCCTTCAGAGTCTTGGGGGGAGGGGGGATTTAAGGGAGGGGGTTGTGCGGAGCCACTCTGAGGTGGGAAGACCCCTTGGGGCTGCCCTGGCTTGTGATCCAGATGGGCCCTGTGCAAGAGTGGTACAGTAGATGGCTATGTAGGGACCTTGCTGCCCACAGGTTTTTAGGTCAGGGAGGGGGAATTTTGGTGTCGCTCCCCAAGGGCCAAGCAGACCATCTGGCCTTGTCTCCCAGTCAACTTTAGCTGGCATCATGGGGCTTTTCCTGGACTTACCTAGATTGAGCGGAGTGCCTCTGCCTCTCCTCACCTCTGCTCCTCCAGGAGAGAGAAAGTAGCTTCCACTTTCCCGGTTGGTGTCAGGGGTAGGGGTCCAGTCAGCTTGGGGTTCTGGCTTCTAGGACCACAGAATCTGCCCTCACAAACAATGAAATTTTTACTAAGTGGGGTACTACTTTAGCTGAGCCAGGAGAATTTCTCTCACTGCCTTGCTCATCAGCAGTATGTTCTGTCTGTGTTCCAAGTACTGTGTTCCCAAGTGCAGCCTTGTTTGTCCCTCCCACTGGGCCTGTGTGTTTCAGGCATTATCTGGTCTTCCTACGGGAGGGTGTGCTAGGCTCTGGGCCCTAAACCTGAACAAAACTAGTTCCTCTAACCCTCTGCCAGTTCTGTGCTGGCTGCCCATCCTTGAAAGGCAGTGTCTGGGACTGTCAGGGAGAGGAACACATTCCCCACAGGCTCCTGGAGATGAACAGCTTCCCCGCGCAGCAAGGGATGGGAGCCTCATTTGAAAGAGAATTGGAACTCTGGATTGGGCTGAGCCCTAGCCCCACTAACTCGGGCTACACTGGATGGCAGACCTGCAGAGAAGCTCTGCCTGCTTCCGACTCCCCACATTTCTTCTACTTTGGTGGCTGCCATTAAAATCCCCTGGGTGCAGTCTCCCAGTTCCCGAGCGTGGGGAGGCCCTCACACCAGCTGCACCGTGATCCCTAGCCTTCCATGCCCCTTGCTTCTGGCATCCCTGATTTCTTCAACCATGTGAGCATGGGGGTGAATGGAGGACCACACACTGCTGCTCAAGAACCCCCCAGTTTGGTGGGCATCCTCTCAGGCCTGATTCCTGCTCCCAACATCCAGGACCCCCAGCTGGGCTAAGCCCCCCTCCTTTCGCTTCTACTGCTGCTACAGATGAGTAAGGGGTTTGCTCTTTCACTAAGAGCCAGCCATAGGGGTAGTAGAAATCTCAGCTTCTCTACAGGTAGGGTGTGGTGGGGGGGAGGGGAGGGCTCCTGTAGCATTCCTATTCAGACCCTGTTCCTCCAGTCCAGGCTCCTAGAACAAATGCCCAGAAGGTACCAGACGCGCTACCCCCATCTGGCTGAGCAAGTGCCAGCTATGACCCACCCACTGGCAGCCTGATTGTTAGCCAGAGCCAGAGCCTTCGAACTTCAACTGCTCTGTCAGTCACCTTCAGGTGGGCAGGAGGGTGAGGGCTCTGGGGCTGGTGTCATTGACTCCTGGGGAGGTTCAGCCCTGTAGGAGTTCATTGTTTCCCGGCTGGAGGGAAGGAACCATGCTGTGAGGTTTTGTGAGAGCTGAGGGTTGAAACCGTAGACTTGCTCAGCTATTTGGGCTATTCTCCAGGACTGAGATTTGCTGCTTCTTTGACTCTTGGGACCAGGGAGGGTCACAGCATTGAGAATGTGATCCCCCAGAATGGTCATGGAGGCGTCAAGACCTGGTGGCAAGCAGCGAGTAGTGAGGGTGTCAGTCTACCTGTTTGGGTCTAGGGCATGGGGTCAGGTCCCAGGCACTACAAGCCCTTGTGGTTCCAGGTGCTGAGAATGTCACCAGCCAGCCAGACCCAGAGGGTGCCTCCTATTTTACTCACCTCATCGTGACTTTCAGGGTGACCCCATTTCTCTAGCCTGAAGGCTTGCTCTGCTTTCCTGTGTGATGGCCATCTGTGATGTGTGCCCCTGAAAGATATGCCCCCACCTCCACTTGTCCCCAGACATTCTGCCCAGCAGTGCTGCACCTTGAATGCTCAATGGGCCATGTCCACTCCTGGCACGTATACGGATACTTTGCCAACAGCCGCTCAGTCATCTTTCTTAGGATCCCTCCTGCCCTTGGCCACAGGGTCAGTTACCTCATCTGTGACCAGTGTTACTCAGATACTGAACCTTCCACTGAGGGCCAGGTCAGGTTCCGAGGAAGGAGCAGGGATTGGGTCCTGGTGGAAGGCCAGTGGCTTAGGCTTGTTCTTTCCTCTCAGGTAATTTTCACAGTTTTGGACCCAACCATTCTAGTGGAAGACCCATACAACCCCAAGATCCAGGGTCACCATCCCCACAGCCAATTCTGTACTTTTGTGCATGTCCGGACAGCCAGGTTGGTGGTGGAGAAGGGCCTGGATGGGGTCATGTGTGGAGTAGGGTGGCAGGCAAGCCCCCTCAATCCCCCAGCACCAGTATCCATGGTCCTCTATTGTGGCCCTTGCCCTGCCCTCCCTGTTCTCGTTCCACCACTTTCGCATGCCAGTGCCTAGACTGGCATGGATAGCCGTCCTATCACTCCATCGTGGAGTCCGATTGTCCCCATCTCTGCTTCCCATGCCAGTTCCCATTACAGTCGCACATAGCCCTCCTTCGTGAGCCCCCATCTCCATGCCCCATCACTGCTGCTCCCCACCAGTAGCCTGTCCCTTGGTCTGTAATCCTCTCTTCAGTTGGTGTCCCTCATCCCTGAAGCTGCCTCTAGGTGGCGCCAGGGTGTCTGACCTCTTCCTAGTAAAACAAAAGTTCTTAAAGCATGATACAGGCTATGTACATACTTAGAAAGACAGCCTAAAGCATGGCCAGGTGAAGACAGATGCCACTAGTTTTTCTCTGCCCATCTTAACTGGTTATCACCAACGACTCACCCAGAGCCTCCACACTTGGTCCCTGAGCAGCGGATGTTCGATTCTCTAGGACAAAGGGGAAGCAAGGCTCAGGAGAGACGAGAAGCTCCAGTTGGTGACTGAGCTATAGAGGAGGTAGAGCACTCATCCCACCCCTTCATCCATGTTTACAATTACCTAGTGCCCACTGAGCACCATTGTGTGCCAGGCATTCCCCACAGCACTCAGTGGGGGAGATGAGTGGGCCTGATAGGAAGTCAATAGATAAACAAATAAAAGCTTAGGTAGATTGGCTGTGTAGTAAATTAATTCCTACTTTGGATGAGGAGTTGGGGAATGGAATTATTTAGTACATTGAGGAAGCAGGTGTTAAGAACCTAGATATAAAAGACAGTTGTCCAGGAAGCAGTGGAATGTACAGTTGTCAGCTCTTGAGTGATATACAGGGGCTAGAAAGGTACAAAAATGGAATTACCACTTTTTTTTTTTTTAATTATCACCTATTGCACTGGTATCATTCAAAAGAGTTTACCCAGGGTAGTCTGTGGGGGAGTACCACAGCATGGGTGCTGTAGGAGAGACTGCAGTGGTGCAGAGGAGAGATCCTTGATTCCCCTCCACCCAAGTTTTAAAGAGATGATGACCAGTGCACGGGCATCTTACCATCTGTCGGCAGAGCTTCTGCACATGACTAACTTCCTTGTCAACTCCAAACTGCACACACTGGTGACAGGCCCCTAGAGGACTTCAAAGGACATCCCTTCTGCTGCTATGCCCTCTGAGCTTGTGGCTCAAGGCAGCTGCCGGTGCCATGGCCATGCCTCTGAGTGCGGGCCGGCACCAGGGGCCCCAGACAGTGTGGCAGACATGGTGAGAACTAGGAGGGGCACCCTTTAACTGGTGGGCTGGGAAAGCTGACGAACTGGGACACACTTGCCTTGTTCTTCTCCCTGCCCAGGTGTGTGACCTTTGTGTCTGCCACCACCACGCTATGGGTATACCTACTTGAGTGCTGCCAGAACCTGCACCAGGACCACCCATGGCATGCAGCAGAACCTGGGCATCCCCACACCTGCCAGGGTAGGTGCTACACTGTCCAGGTATACTTGCCCGAGTCAGACAACTCCATAGCTAGATAGCTTGTTCTGTCCCAAAATGTGAGTGCCATGGCATGCCCTAAGTTGTCACTTTGACATGCCTTGTATCCGGCATCTGGCAATATAAGTGGAGGTGTGTGTGATACATGTCAACACAAAACAGCCGGGAGGATCCTAGCTCCCTTCACTCCTGCAGACATGAGCCCTCCAACCCCTGATCCCAGTGCTGACTCCAGTCCTTCAGCTCCATCGTGAGCTCTGACCTAACCTTACTTCTGACCCTGACCCAGCCTGTGACTGTGACCCTATGGGTGCCTTGGAAGGGGATTTGTGTGATACCTACACAGATGAGACCCATGGCCTCCTTCCTGGCGGTGTCCCTGCAAAGTCCACGTCTGGGGCCAGCACTGTGACTCCTGCCTCACTCAGGCTTGAGCCCCAGCCAGTCAGAAGGCTGCCAGCACCCCTCACACTAAGAGTGTGCCCCATCCCCTGCCCTCCCAGCCCTCCCCTCAGTCACCCTGATAACACTTGTATCCAACCACGGTGCAGCAGCCTCATTAGCACCTGATAAGCCTGTGCCTTAGCCTGCGCAGGTGCAACAGCCAGGCCCCGTCCCTGGCACTCATGCCTGTGATCCCTCCAGTGGCACCTGTCACTGCAAACATTTTGTTTCTGTATGGGACTGCTGCCGTTGTCAGGTGAGCCGTGACTAGCCTTCTGATATGACCGTGTTCTCGGGGGCTGAGTTTCTAGAAGCTCACAAGTATAAGGCTATAATCAATGTTACTGTAGACTAAGTCTTGCACAAGGATTGATACTACTCCTTGGCCTGGTCACCAGGGTCAGCACCACTTTGACTGGCTGAAACAGGGTATTGTCCAAGAAACTTGGGAACAAAAGAAGGAAGAGCTGTAAAACCAGGGAGATCTTCCTCTTCCTGCCCACATTTTCCTGTCCTTCCTCTCCCCACCCGTTTTCTCTTTCAGCCTGGGTTCTGGGGTCTGAGTAGTGACTCTCCAGGCTGCCGGCCCTGTGACTGTGACTTTGGGATGGGAACAAAAGAAGGAAGAGCTGTAAAACCAGGGAGATCTTCCTCGTCCTGCCCACATTTTTCCGTCCTTCCTCTCCCCACCCGTTTTCTCTTTCAGCCTGGGTTCTGGAGTCTTGAGTAGTGACTCTCCAGGCTGCCGGCCCTGTGACTGTGACTTTGGGGGTGCCTACAGCAACATGTACAAGACAGGGCCTGGAGGTCAGTGTCAAGTGGTGAAAATCAGGGAAATGACTGTCCCCTCCCCACACCCAGTAGCTCAGATGTTCTTCAGGGGAGGCACTCTGCCTGTGCCGCCCCCACCTCCATGGGTGTCGTTGCCATGAACTCCAATCTGGATCCTTTTGTGCTGCCCTTGACCAGGCTACAGCTGAGACTGAGCTTGGCCAGAGTCCAGCCAGCTGACCCCCAGCTGCCCGTGAGTGTCCAGGAAGGGCAGGGACAGGAGGAAATCAAGGCTCAGGGGAAAGAGGGAGTGTCTAGAGAGCTATTTGAAGAAAGAGGCTGGGCAGGACTTGCAAGGTTAGGAAGTCCAAGTTAGGGTGTCAGCATGGTCAAGTTTGATGGTCTTGTACGGAGCCCGTATTCCCAGGACAATGTTGGACACAATAGGACCAGAATATCAAGGAAAATAACCCCCCACTTGCCCTCAGGGAATCCCTAGGCCTGATCCTCCCCACTATCCCCAAGCCCCATGGACCTCCCCTGGCTGGCTCTGGCCTCGACTTTGGAGACAGTGTGACCCTCCAAGTGCCTGCCACTGTGCCATGCGAGTTCATTATAGCCGCCAGCTGCCCAAGATGAGGAACCTGAGGAGTAAGGTCAGGTCACAGGTCACTAGTGTATTAGTAGGGATGGGGACTCAAGTCTTGGGGACTAGAGGAAACAGGAACCTAAGCCCTGAGGGTCCTAGGTCCCCGGAGTCTGCATCTCATATCCAGGCCCCAGAGGAGCCCCTCCCCCGCATCAGGGAGCTGGCTCTGCGCTGTGCGCTGGCTTCGGCTTTCTGCATGTGGTTGATGGGGCTGCCCCCGGTGCCTCGTGCCCTGGCTTATGATGTTGTCCTATGTTATGAGACCCAGGTCAGTGCCATGGGTGCCAGACAAGTGATGGGTGGTGCTGGGTGGTGGATGACAATGGTTCTGTGACTGCTAACCTCTGACCCTAGGCACCTGAAGACTGGCAGGCATTCATCAGTGTCCAGGCCCACCCCTGCCTAGCAATTCCCGCTGTGCCAATCAGTTGCCTTGGTGAGTTTGTGCTCCTGGCTTACAGGGACTGCAGGAGATTCATCTGGTCTTGCTCTTTTTCTTGCCAGTGTGTGAGTGGCTCTCCAGGGTTCACTGAGCACTGAGTGTGCCCTGCTGGGTGGGCAGTGCCCCTGCCTTCCCAACATCATTGGCCGAATGATGTGGCCACTGCATTCCTGGAACATATGGCTTGGGGCCACTGGCTGCAGTGGCACGCTTTCAGGACAGTAGGTATGGATGGGTTTGCGGCCTGAGACCAGCTATACCCTTTCTCTGCATGGCTTGACCACCCTACCACTCCCCACAGAGTGCCACGGCCATATTGAGGCTGCCACCAGTGCCATCTGTAACCCTGTAAGTGGACAGTGCACATGCTGAGCAGGCCTTCCTGGTCACCACTGTGACCTCTGCCTCCCTGGCTGGTGGGGCTTCCCTTATTGCCAAGCCTGTGCCTGCATTGGGCATGCTGAGTTGTGCTACCCACTTACAGGCATTTACCAGGCCTGCCGAGGAGCCACCACCATGGGTAGGCACCACGAGAGTGAGCACTGTCCCTGGAAGGGTGGGCCAGGCTCTGTTCATGGACTACTGCCTCTAAGGGCTTGGATGGTTACTACGGAGACCCCACCCTGGGCTCAGCCTCTGCTCCTGCCCAGGGCACCCTGATTCTGGCTTCTGTCATGGGAGTGCCTGCCATGTGAACAGCATGAGTGGACACGTCCTCTGCCTCTGTGCGCCTGGTAATGCAGGTGAGGCATGGTTGGCCATGGTAACCCCATGGTCCTGCTCGTTTGTTATCATCCCATCAGATCCGGGAGGCAAGTCTTTGCCAGTATCTCCTGTATGTTGAGCTGTAAGCTCTTCCAGAAGACCCTGTGCTGGGGAAGAATGTGAAGAATTATAGGCATGCATCTTGTATGCCTCTTATATAGGCCATTATGTCATTGTGTTCTCTGCCCAGCTGAGTGGGAGCCACAGCCCAAAGCATGCAGAAAGAGCCCTGAGACAACCAGACAATGTACATACATGTGCACTTGTCCTCTCCGGGTCCCTGCGGTGACCGCTGCTCCTGCGGCTACTTCGGGCACCCCTGGGCAGGAGGAAACCCCAGAAGGAGTCCATTCCGGCCCTGCCAGTGCAACAACAATATTGATCCCCATGATCCTGCCACCTGTGACCCCCAAAGTAGGCACTGCCAGCGCTCTGCACCATAGCTATGGCCCTGATTATGCCCACTGCAGGCCTGGCTTCCACAGCAGGGCCCTGTGCCCACAAGGCTGCAGGCGTGACTGTGTGGGGCAGAGTATGACTGTGTGAGGGCATTCTGGGATGGGCGGGTTCTCCCTCTTCAGACCATACCAACATTTCCTCTTCACAGGCTGCAACTGTGACCCCCGGGGCACTGTACCCACACAGTGCCCATCTGGGGGCTGAAGCCTGCTTTTGCAACCATATCAGTGGGCAGTGCCCTGCTGCCACCACACACTAGGGCGGGACTGCAGCTGCTATGCCCCCCTCTTCTAGAACCTGGGGGGTGCTGGGGCTGTGATCCCTGCAGCTGCCATGCCCAGCATACTGTGCAGCCTACGTGCCACCCGGTGAGTTAGCCATGTTGCATGTTGCATGTTGCATGTAGCAGTGGCCAGTGGCATGTGAAGGCAGTGTGTGCCGGTAACGGGTGTGAGTGTTCACGTGCTCACCAACACTTGTGTGTGTGACTGCAGACAACTGTGTGAATCTGTGCTCTTCGATGGGACGTTTTTGTGAGCTCATGGCTTATGGCTGGAGGAGAGCAAACAAGAGGTCCCGCCCAAGTATGCTGGGCATTGGAGTGTGGGGGGAAGCTCCAAGCATCATGGTGAGGAAGAGGAACCAGAGTGTGTGTGGATGAGGTGACAGCAGGGTTAGGACCACGAGGGATGGATGGTCCAGGCAGAGAGGGATGGCCATGGAAAAGGAGAGTTCCCAGGAGAATGGTTAGCAGTTGAGGCCTGACGCCTCATGTTCTCGTGTCCTTTGTGCAGAGAAAGTGGGGGTCAGGCTTGGGAGAGGCGTGGGATGAGAGTATGGAGACAACGGGGTGCTCAACGCAGGACACAGGAGCAAAGGGCATCAGGGCAGTGGTGAGCCCAGAAGGTCTGCAGGAGGAAAATCTGGAACTGTGGGAAGGTAGGGTCTGGCTAAGGAGGTCAGACCAGGGGAAAGCTCTCGGGTAAAGTATGGGTGCTTCCTGGGGTAGGAACAGGGCTGCTAGGACAAGGGGGTGTGCCAGGGTCTGAGTGCTGCTTGTGAGCATGTGTGCCTTGTCAAAGGAGGCACTCTGTTCCTGCTCACTGCCTGCCCTCTTTCCTCAGGCCACAGATCAGGGCCCCACAGGCAGGATTCGGGGGCCAAACATACTCCCATTGTCAGGATGAGTACTGGGGTGATTGGGAGCAAGAATGCAGGTGAGAGGGGCAGGCACATGATCCACAGCATGGGGCTAGGCTGCCTTGAGGGGGCTCTCAGTAGAGGGGGGGAGCTTATGCAAGGGAGAGCATGGCATACCGAGCCATTCTCGTGAAAACTGATGTAGAGAAACTGTTGGCAAGTCAGGGCGAAGGATGGCATGCCTCCTGAGAGGAAGCCCTTTCCTGATCCCTCCTGCCATTCCTAGACCCTAGGGGACCCCTGACTGGGTTGGAGAGTCCCTAGAGCCCTGTGCTGTTTCCCTGCCCAAAGGCTGCATGAGCGTGGCCTCTCTGGGTAGATGCCAGTGCCCGTGGCCATCCTGAGCAGTGTGCAGTTCTGAGAACTGGTATACATACTTACACCACACTATGTAATTTTCATCTTTAGGCTTCTTGGAGGTGAGGTTAGGGTAAGTGCCTTCTGCTTCCGCACTGACCCACTCTTTCCCCCACAGCTTGTTCCTGTGACCCACAGGGCTCCATGTCACCCAACTGTGACCCACACACAGGAGCCTGCCTCTGCAGAGAGGGCATCTCAGGATGGAGATACCAGGCATGTGCCCGGAGCTCCAGAGGCAACTTCCCAAACTGCATGTCCTGTGCTACTCTGCTCCAACTCCACCTGGAAGTTCTAACCCATGATGTGTCTGCCCTGTGCCAGGGGATGCCTGGCCGGAGTGCTGGGGGCCAGGGTAGACACCTGGAGGTTCTTGAGGGAGTAATCCAGCAGGCAGTACTTCCGGAATCTCCTCCACCCTCAGCGGAGACCCTGCAGCAACTTACAGAACTGTAGCTAGATTCAGGCAAGAGGTGTGGGGTTTGTAGGGAAGAGGGGAAGAGGGCTCCAGCTAGCTTCCCCTGCAGGGTCTGGATTCAGAAGGTCACAGATTGGCCTGTCTGGGTCCTAAGGTTAAGAGTCAGTTGAGTGGGCTGCTTGCGTGAGGGTGGGTGTCTCTGGCTAGACTGATGCTCTGTCTTCCCACAAGAGGAAATGGCTACATTGACTCAGTCACTGTGGGCCACAGGACAGGTTGTGGCAGAAAGAGAGCTGTGGGTAAAGGGCAGTGTGACTGCCTGCAAGAATTATCCCAAGACAGTGTTGGGAGCTTGGCCTGGGCCAAGAGGACCAGAGGAGTCCAAGGTGAGGCCAGATGATTAGGTGCACGGACAGCGGGTAAGGGTAGGCTCTAGGATGGGAAAGGTAGAAGGGACCAAGTGCACTTGCTTTCATATCTGGGGAGCCTAAGAACTGATGGATCCAGGGCCAGTAAGTGGAGCCCTACGCAACTCCGAAACATCGCTCCCATTTCCTGCAGATGCTGGGGCTCAGGTCTCCTCAGCGGCCCTGCTTTCTCAGAAGGCCGTGCTCAGAGCCCAGATTACAGTCACATCTGGAGGATCAGGCAGCATCCTGGGACAGGCCCAGCAGAGCCGACAGTGGACAGAGCAGCAGCTGGGGAAGATAGCCTGGTCCACAGAGATAGCTGTGTAGGAGCTGAAACTGGATAGGCTGGTGGACAGGGTCCAGATGCTGTGCCCACAGTTTCTGAGGCTGCTAGTCAAAGCTGAGTGGTGGGTG
Source organism: Condylura cristata (assembly GCF_000260355.1). Classification (NCBI taxonomy): domain Eukaryota; kingdom Metazoa; phylum Chordata; class Mammalia; order Eulipotyphla; family Talpidae; genus Condylura; species Condylura cristata. Next base: position 61,524,071 of record NW_004567105.1, read on the forward strand.
GAGATATGGATCGCGGGTTGGGGGCACTTGCGAAGGCAAGGACTCTCTCCATGGGGTAATTTGGGTATAGCAGCAAGGCTCTGGGACATGCATTCCTCACCAATCCCCTCCTTTTGCAGGAATGTGGAGGTTGGGGGTCTGGGCTGACCTGTGTTCCAGTAGGGGCTCTCTCTTGCCCTGGAGCTCTGCCCACTGCCCAGTGGGCTCTGGCTACCTCCCATAATTCTTCCTGTGGCCTGGACATCCCCCAGACTTGGAGCAGCATCAGCAACTGGCACAGAGCCGTGGGGCTGTGAGTAAGGGTGTGGAGGGAGTCATAAGGGGCCAAGGCTTGAACCGCATCTGACTCACTCCTGTACCAGCCGCAGCAAATCCAGGCCACAGCAGGCTGCGCTGGAATCCAGGCCCAGGAGATGTGGCGTCATGCAAGGGGACCTGGAGGTGTGGAAATGATGGTCCACAAGCAAGCAACTGTGCAGATCAGCCAGCACTTCCTCTTGGGTACTTGTCTGCTTATTATGTGTCTTTCACAACTGAAGGCAGAGGCGGTGGCATCTTCTATGCTGATCCTTACACAGGGAGGACTATGCTAAGGGCTGACTATGGGTCAGGTGGGAGCACTGCTGTGCTGATTAATATTTAGCAACTGACTGTGGTGTCAGAGGGAACCAATATGAGTGTGTGTCAATTTCCATGGTATGGGTGATCCCACCATGGGCCATTTTAGTCTTTCAACAATTTGACAATTGAGAGACAAAATTCCTGAAAATGTGCCAACTGGCTGTTATAAGCCTCCACTATACCATTAGTCATATCAGGGCAGTGGGAGATTAGGATCAAGGTTTACTGGGTCAGGGTCAAGATTCCTACCCCCACTCCTCCAGATGAAGGTGCAGATGTCGTGAGTGTGGAGCTGTTGGCACAGTGTGGGCTGGCGACGCAGCTCCCCAAAGCAGGGGCATCAGGCATTGTCCTCTTGCTGGACCCGATCCAGGCGACTGTCCCTGCACCAGACCCCATAGGCCAGAAGCTGCCTAGAGCTGAAAGTGTCATCCATCAGGCACAGCAGACCGGGTGAAGGGCTGGAGGTAGAGGTCAAAGAATAAGGAAAAGACTGGTTATCTGTGTCCTTCAGGAAGGTACAACCAGGGCCTGGGACCAAGCACTGGATATTCAGGGTGTGCTGGCTGAGACATGAACCCATGCACAAGCTACGGAACAAAGGCTGCAAGCCAGTGTACAGGAGGTGATTCTGCACTCACAAACCTCAGCACCCTCAGAGCTTGTTCAGTGGCTGTTGTGATACCCATTTCCCCTAAGATCCTTGTCCTAATTGATACCATAATGCTACACATATCCTGACCATGGGAACACTATTTGCTATCCTGCTTTGATCTCCCTGTGATACCCTCATCTGTGCCCCAGGTGGCAGGGCACCTGGCCCAGATGACACTGGCAGTGGATATGGCCTCAACCTGGGGCATCTGTCCAGTGCAGCTGTGACTCTCAGGTCCCATTTGGCCCTGAATCAGCCTCAGGCTCAGGAAGCGGAAGAATGAGCAGCAGCTCATTCCATGGGCATAGCTGTGGGCCTGGGCAAGGTGAGAAAGGACAGCAGACCCTGGGGGTCTCAGGACTCCTCCAGAACAGTGTGAAATGGGGTTTACGCTGGGACTATGCTATGCTGGGTTAAAGTCTCAGTTCTAAAGCCCCCTTTTCCCCAGAAACTTGGGCAGCAATGTGTTTGGGACAGTGGTATCTGGTAAGGTGGGAGTTTAGGTCTAGTTCTGCTCTAGGAGTTACAGAAGGCCCAGATAAATACAGCAGAGTTGCAGGTGGTCACATATAGCCTGGTGGCCACAATGCAGAGTGTAAGACAGCAAGTGCAGCAGGCACAAGGTGAAGCCCAAGGTGAAGTGGGTACAGAATTGCTGGAGTCCCTTGGAGGGTATATAGGTGGACCATGGTGGGTGGGTATGGGATGGGGTCATGGTCAGGTGGGAAGGTAAGAGTCAGGACAGGGAGGGTCCAGGACGGGGTTCAGGTCAGGTCAAGACTCTGTAGAGGTCAGAACTGGGGTTAAAATTCAGAATGGGGGCCCTCCCTCTTGCGCAACTGGTTAGGACGCAGCACTGCAAGCTGGAGGCAGCCATTTCAGTGTGAGTTTGATCCCCGGCCCACATGGCGTGGCAGACCTCTCCTGTCTTCGCCCACTACTCCCCTCAGCAGTGTACTTCATTGATCTGCCTATTCCGCTCCCCACTCTGTCCCTGGTGAAGCCTCTTACTGTCCTTGTACTTCTGGCCTGTACCCCAGTTCTGTGTACATAAATAGGTCTTTAGAAAAAAATTCAGAATGGGGCAAATGTTGATTATAATTAGAACTAATTTACGGTTATGGCTAGGATTAGGTACAGGGTCAGGACAGGGTCAGACCAGGTCAAAGGTTAGAGCCTGGCTTAGATGACCTGACCCCCTGGGTTGGGGCATTGCCTGGAACAGAATGAGTTGGCACTAGACAAGAAGGTGACCATCCTGTGGGCCCTGGAACAGCGGGTAGCAGAGCTACTAGAGCACATGCAGCTGTGGGCCAATGTATGCTACCTGCTGACTGCTGTCTGGATGCCAGTAAGAGACTCTGGAACTACCTAGGTGACCCAAAGTGTCTTCAGAGTTACCCAGGAATTTCCTGACCTTGAGAGACCCCACTGAGTACCCACTGATCCTAACCCACGCGTGACCAAGGAAGTCTTCCAGTAGCCTCTGACCTTAAGAAACCAGAGAGAGGCCCTCCCTGGTGGCACAGCGGGTTAAAGCACAGCACTGAGAATCTAAAGCCGCTTCCTCACATGAGTTTGATTCCCACCTGTCCCGGAGGTGACCACATGGTGTGGCAGACCTCTCCTGACCCGCCCACTGCTCTCCTCAACAGTGTACTTTGTCAATCTGCCTGTTCTGTTCCCCACTCTGTCTCTGGTGAAGCCTCTCGCCACCCTGAGCCTCTGGCCTATACCCCAGTTCTGTATGCACAAATAAATAAATCTTAAAAAAAAAAAAAGAAAAGAAACCAGAGAGAGCCTATACAATTCCCTGAAGCTGTCTAGTGCCCCTGACAAATTATTATCGCTGAGTGACTCAAAGTTGGAATCACCTCTTCTATTCCTGGGGCTCCCCAGATTAATGACAGAGGTACTCCAGGTTAACTGGAGAACCCACTCAAGAGAATGGAGTAATCCTAGACTGAATACCCAGACTCCTCCTGGGAACCTCCAGCTTGCCCCTCTGGGCCTAGAGCTCTGGGTACTCTCAGCCTGGCCCTAGCCTGAGTGGGCACAGCGGTGGCAGCTTAGAGCCACCAGACCAGGCTCTATAAAATCAAGGTCCCAGGAGCCTGGGTGGGGCACTATCCGCTGCATTCCAACCCCCAGCTCTGGAGTTCCTGGTGGGCCAGAAGGTCCGGAGTGGATGTTTAGCCAGCCATAAGAACTGGATGCACTCTGCTACGCCAGCTGTAGCAGTCTGCCCATACCAGGAAGCTGAGTTGGACACTTCTCCTGCCTACTTGCTCTAGTGACTGAGGGGGGGCGGAGACCTTGGAACCCAGAGTAAGGGATGGTCTTTTCCCACTTTTCCTCCTGCCCTGGCATTATTCTACACTCTAAAACATCGCACATCCCTGAAGAAGGGAACTTGATGTCCCTTGTTCACCTTTCCACATCCCGCTGATGCTAGAGCCCTGGAACTGGATAGCCCAGTAGGTGGCAACTCCCACAGCACCCGCGATGCTAGGGCTACGACTAGGTTCCACGGGCTGGGCCGGGCTGTTTGAGTCTGGAGATCAGACTCTTACCAATGCTCTGACTCCCACCTGCTGTTCCCTGCTAACTGTGGTGACCTAAAGCCTAAAATCCCTAGTCTTCCTAACTCTGGCACAGGTCCGGGCCTGGAGGCACAATAAAGATTTGCAGTAGAGCCTTCCTGCGTCTGGTTTCTAGAGAGAGGGCCCGCTCTGGAAAAATGGAGGAAACTCCGCATGGTATTGTGCTCCTGCCTGAAATCCGCTCCATGGTTTCCTTCCTGCCCTGCTCCCAACTTTCTCAAAGTTGCCGGACTGGGAGCTGGTGGAGGGACGAACTGAGTGAGAGCGCTGGGTGGGAAAGCGGCTAAGGACCTCACCGACCAGGTCTGCTTGGGGCACCGAGAGAGGGGCTGGTGGGCACTGGCCCCATTCCTCGGATACCCTCCTTACTGACCTCTCCTATCCTTTCCTGTTTCTTCAGGATGGAGCCGGCCTCTGGGAACGGAGGGAGGGACCGGCCATGGGCACAGCCTGTGCCCTGGGAACTTCGACTGGGCCTGCTGCTGAGCGGTGAGAGGGCTTGAAAAAGGCCTGGTGATTTGGGGATGTGATGGTGGGGCCTGGGGTAGCTGCCCCTCGGGCTACAAGTGCAGGAGCAGAGCAGAACCAGCCAATTCACTGTTCCCAGTGCTGGCTGCTGCCCTGGCCCAGGCCCTGGCCCCAGATATGCCAGGCTGTTCGAGGGGAAGCTGCTACCCAGCTACAGGTGATCTGCTGGTGGGCCGTGCTGACAGACTGACTGCCTCATCCACCTGTGGCATGCAGGGCCCCCAACCCTACTGCATCGTCAGTCACCTGCAGGTGCCGCTTGGGGGGAGGGGTGGGAGCCAGGTCTGGTGGGGCTGGCACTTGCTCAGGCACTGACCTGGATATGGACCCAACCCAGGATGAGAAGAAGTGTTTCCTGTGTGATTCTCGGCGCCCCTTCTCTGCTCGAGACAACCCCAACAGCCATCGCATCCAGAATGTAGTTACCAGCTTTGCACCACAGCGCAGGACAGCCTGGTGGCAGTCAGAGAATGGTGAGGTTGTGGGTGGGGCATGGGAGGAGCAGGGCTGCCCACCAATAGCTTCAAGTCCCTGACCTCTGGCTCCTGCTCCAGGTGTCCCTGTGGTCACTATCCAGCTGGACTTGGAGGCTGAGTTCCATTTCACACACCTCATTATGACCTTCAAGGTGCCTGCATGACTGGGATCTTGCTTGAATCACCCTGCTTGGCCCTCATTACCCCTGAACAGAGCCCCAGATCCTCACTCCAGCCTCCCTAAGTTCATGTGCTGTGCTCAGGCTGCATGGAAGGCTACTTCAGCTCCCACAGCTCCTGTTGCCTTCCATTTCCAGGCCTTTGCTCATGCTGTCCCAATTCTAGGTTGGATCAGGCGCTGCATTTCTAGGCCTCATAACCCTTGAACCTCCCCGAAATGTGGCTTTTCTCCATGATCATTGCTGCTTTTCTACTGGTCACCCTTACCTGTCCCTGAACAGGCCCCGGCTGGGCAGGCTTCTTGATGAGCCTGGGCTGGATTTGGGTCCTAGTCCATACTAATAGTGATGCTGCCCCTCCCTCCCCAGACATTTCGCCCTGCTGCCATGCTGGTGGAACGCTCAGCGGACTTTGGCCGCACCTGGCATGTGTACCGTTATTTCTCCTATGACTGTGGGACTGACTTCCCGAGAGTCCCACTCGCCCCTCCACGGCATTGGGATGATGTAGTCTGTGAGTCCCGCTACTCAGAGATCGAACCATCTACTGAAGGCGAGGTGAGGGCTGGCAACTGGGTTTGGGGCAGAAAGAGAGGGCTGGTGGGTCTGAGGAACGATGCAGTGTCTCTGTGGACTCCACGCCTCTCCAGGTCATCTATCGTGTGCTGGACCCTGCAATCCCTATTCCAGACCCCTACAGCCCACGGATCCAGAGTGAGTTCCACCCTTTGAGCCTGGCAGCCCCAGTGTCCGGCTAGTGACTATTTAGGGCCTCAGTAGCTATTTTAGGTGCTTCCTAAGGCTCATTCCAAGACCATTTTAGCTCAGATAACAGTAGACAGGAGGCCTCCCAAGGTTACCTTGGCAGTCCCTGAGTGGGGATGGGGCCGCAAGAGCCTGTTTGGTCAGCTGCCTCACCTCACCCTACCCCCTTAGACCTGCTAAAGATCACCAACCTACGGGTGAACCTGACACGGCTTCACACCTTGGGCGACAACCTGCTTGACCCACGACGGGAGATCCGAGAGAAGTACTATTATGCCCTCTATGAGTTGGTTGTGCGTGGCAACTGCTTCTGCTACGGACACGCCTCACAGTGTGCACCCGCCCCAGGGGCACCAGCCCATGCCGAGGGCATGGTAAGGAGCTTCTGCTGGCTGGAGTAAGGACTGGGGGCAGGGGCAGGCATGGCTGGACAGTGCTAATCACTTGCCTGCCCACCCTCTTAGGTTCATGGGGCCTGCATCTGTAAACACAATACTCGTGGTCTGAACTGTGAGCAGTGTCAGGATTTCTATCATGACCTGCCCTGGCATCCAGCTGAGGATGGCCAAAGTCACGCCTGCAGAAGTGAGTGAGACCCTGGCTCTCCAAACCCCATGCCCTGTCTAGAAGCTAGAGCTGGATGGTTAAGCGCCTAACAGGCTGTGTCCAAAGGGTGTCTAGGCCTCGATGACCTGTAGACCCTCTCAACCTTCTCCCACAATCTGTTCAGGGCTAGGGCCCTATATGGAGCTGAGTGCCCACCCACAATTTCTGACCTGGCAAATCTAAGGTGGCACTAAGGCCACATATGCCCCTTTCAGGACCTGGTCCCTCAGATGGCTTTACCCTGTCCTCCTTTCTCCTCCCCCAAGAGTGTGAGTGCCATGGGCACGCCCACAGCTGCCACTTCGACATGGCAGTATATCTGGCATCTGGCAACAAGAGTGGAGGTGTGTGTGATGGATGTCAGCACAACACAGCTGGGCGCCACTGCGAGCTCTGCCGGCCCTTCTTCTACCGTGATCCGAACAAGGACCTGCGGGACCCGGCTGTGTGTCGCTGTAAGACAGGGGGTGGGTGTGGGAGGGAAAGGCTGAGACTAGGAGCTGGGGAACCAGACCGCTATCCAAGTTGCAGGGGTTTAGGGTGAGTGACACAAAGTGGAGGCAGTCTGGAATTCCAGGCTGGAGTCTTGGGAATTGCTGGGCTAATTGGGATATGATGACCCTGAGCCTCTTTGTTTTGCTCTCAGCCTGTGATTGTGACCCCATGGGTTCCCAAGATGGTGGTCGCTGTGATCCGCATGATGATCCTGCATTAGGCCTAGTCTCAGGACAATGTCGCTGCAAAGAACATGTAGTGGGCTCTCGCTGTCACCAGTGCCGCGACGGCTTCTTTGGGCTCAGTGCCAGTGACCCTGCAGGCTGCCAGCGTATGTGCCTCCCACCCTGATTCCTATGCTGCACTTAACTCTTGACCTCTTAATGCTTTTTTTTTTTTAAAGCTTTATTTACTTATGCATACAAGAACTTGGGTACAGGTCAGAAGTGTGGGGTGGTGGTGAGGATTCACCAGAGACAGAGTGGGGAGCAGAACAGGCAGATTGATGAAGTCCACTGCTGAGGGGAACAGCGGGCAGGTCAGGAGAGGTCTGCTGTGCCATGTGGGTCAGCTCCCTGGCCGGGGATTGAACTTGTGCTGCAGTGGCTGTGGATAGTTTCATAGTGCTGCGCTTTAACTCATTGCACCACCAGGGAGGGCCCTGACCTCTTAATTCTTGAGCTAACTTAATATTAACACTGTCATGTCCCAGTGTGCTGAAAGGTCTCTTTCCTTGCAGAGTGTCAGTGTGATGCACGGGGCACAGTGCCTGGGCGTAGCCCTTGTGACCCCAACAGTGGAACCTGTTTTTGCAAGCGTCTAGTGACTGGACATGGCTGCAACCGATGTCTGGTACGACTGGAAGGGACAGGGATTCTGAGGTCCTGCACTTACCCTCAGACAGACCTGGGAGTACTGTCCATGCCTAATGGGTGGGCACTGACTGCTTAGGATTTTGTTCTCCTTGAGAGTCTGCAGGTCTGGGAGGCCACAGGTGGGAGCGATTGGTCCAAGGGTCATATTTTTATTGAGGGGTGGTAGAGGGTGAGAACATCCTTGGATTACCTGCTGGGTGGCAAGGGGATCTGCTCTGCCTCCCAGCAACCTCCTCTCTCATAGCCTGGCCACTGGGGCCTGAGCCATGATCTGCTTGGTTGTCGTCCATGTGACTGCGACATAGGTGGCGCCTTGGATCCCCAGTGAGTGCTGTATACGTGGCTCTGGAAGGGGTGGGGAAGATCCTGGGCAGGACAGGGAGTCCTTCTTGAGTAACTGTGTACTCCCAGGTGCAACGAGGCCACAGGTCAGTGCCACTGCCGCCAGCACATGGTGGGGCGACGATGTGAGCAAGTGCAGCCTGGCTACTTCCGACCCTTCCTAGACCACCTAACTTGGGAGGCTGAAGACACACGGGGGCAGGTAGAGGTGCAATGTTAGAGGGCAGAACATGTGTGGAGCTGCAGCAAGAGGGGCAGGGTTTGCACAGTGCATGGTTGGGAGGATGCCCAGCCCTGGGCAGGGCTTCAGCTAGAGAGTTGGGACTGTGGGAGGGCTGTGGCAGAAGCAGCGGATATCTTGTCTGAGCCCCCACCTCACACCATGTTACCTTTAGATGCTTGATGTGGTGGAGCGACTGGCAACTCCTGGGGTAACTCCATCCTGGACAGGTCCAGGCTTTGTTAGGCTGCGAGAAGGCCAAGTACTAGAGTTCCAGGTGACCTCTATACCAAAAGCCATGGACTATGACCTGCTGCTGCGCTTGGAACCCCAGGTCAGACCCCATGACTCCCAACCCAGCACTGAACCTCTGGGTATAGGAGCATGTCTTCCAGCATCCCATCCCCCCCAGGTCCCTGAACAATGGGCAGAGGTAGAACTGACTGTGCAGCGCCCAGGACCTGTGTCTGCTCAAAGCCCTTGTGGGCATGTACAGCCTAAAGATGACCACATCGCAGGGACACTGCGACCAGGTACCAGGTGAGGGCACTAATGACTTCACCCACAACTGTGAGATATTGCCAGTCAGTTCTTTTTTTCCCCAAAGTTTTATTTATTTAATCATACAAGAACAGGGGTATAGGCCAGAAGTATGGGGGGTGAGACAGAATGGGGAGCAGAACAGGCAGAAATACACTGCTGAGGGGAGCAGCGGGCAGGTCAGGAGAGGTCTGCTGTGCCCGATGTGGGGCACCTCCCTGGCTGGGGATCGAACTCCTGCTGCAGTGGCTACACATAGCTTCATAGTGCTGTGCTTTAACCCACTGCGCAACCAGGGAGGGCCCTATTGTGGGTCAGTTCTAAACTCCCACTGCTCATCTTCTAGTCAGTCAACACCTCCTCTAAATATTGTTTGCCAGGTGTTGTTGGGCATGGCACTGGTCAGAGGATAAGGCTTGCTCTCTCAGGGCTCTAAGTTCCAGAGGCTAACCCAAGAATTCATTACTAGAGAGCATGCCCACAGGGAGTAGTTAGGGCATCCGGGTACTGTAAGTAGGGAGGGACATGACTGGTCTCGTTAACACTTTATTACACATATCTTTTTTCATCTCTTCTTTTTAAACTTTTTTTTTTTAAAGATTTATTTTTTTATTCATACAGAATTGGGGTACAGGCCAGAGATGTGGAGGGTGATAGGATTCACCAGAGACAGAGTGGGGAGCAGAACAGGCAGATCCGCGAAGTACACTGCTGAGGGGAGCAGCGGGCGGGTCAGGAGAGGTCTGCCACGCCATGTGGTCACCTCCGGGGCAGGCGGGAATCGAACTCATGCGGAAGTAGCTTTAGATTCTCGATGCTGTGCTTTAACCCGCTGCGCCACCAGGGAGGGCCTCTTTTTAAACTTTTTATCATGTAAATATTCAAACATTCACAGAGGCAGAGATAATTACATAATGACTCTGGCTATACCCCTAACAGACTTTTTGCCAACTGTGGCTTGTGTTTAAAAAAGATGCCTGTAGACTTAGAGGTGAAGCTGGAAGCTGGAAGACCTACTAGTTGTTGTCGAATTGGCTGAGCGATAGTGGGTTGGATGGAGGTATCACACTAGAGGTGGTGAGAAGAGAAGGTTCCAGAGGGTTTCTGTGGCAGGGATGATGGCTTAAATACCAAGAAAAGGTAGAGAGTAGAGAGTGACGAGGGTTTGGCTTAGGTACCTGGATTGGGGTGAAGACTTAAGTATCTTAGAGAAAGACAAAAAGGAGCAGATCTGAGGTGCTCCTCAGCAGACATGGGGGAGAAGGCTAATGGGGACTGGATTCCTATACCTGGAATCACTGGGAAGGGTCCCGTTGGAGACATATATTTGTTGTTTTTTCTTTTAAGATTTATTTACTTGTGCATACAAAACTGGGGTACAAGCTGGAGGTGGAGGGGTGGTAAGAGGGTTCACCAGAGAGTGGGGAACAGAGCAGACAGATTGATGAAGTACACAGCTGAGGGGAGCAGCGGGTGAGGCAGGAGAGGTCTGCCACTTCTCCTTCGCAGACCTTTTGGCAGTGGGGCATCGAACTTGTGCTGAAGCAGTGGCTTCCTAGTGCTGTACTGCACCACCAGGGAGGGCCCTGTTTTTGTTTTTGTTTTTTTCCCACTAAAAATGTGAGTCTGAGTGGAATGACCAGACTGAGTGGAATGACCAGAGAAAGCAAGGAGGATCTAGCACTCTAGTGCTAGAGACCAGCAGAGAAGAACAAGGTGGGGGTGAGGAATTCAGGAATGTAGATAGAGTCACAGAAATAAAGAGCAGAGTGACTCAGGACAGAAGGCACACTGATACTGCATGTTGCTGAATTCTGGACAGATTAGAGAGGAGAAGTGACCACCAACTTTGGCTACATGAGGTCATCAGTGACCTTGGCACAGGCTGTCTTCAGGGCAGGGTGGGGCAGAAATTCCATGAGAGAGGGAGGCCAGCGAGTAGAAGCAGTGACTGTAGTTGAATTTTTTGAATTTTACGAATTTGTCCAACAGGAGAGTTAGGGAAGAGTCAAGATTGAGAAAACTTTTTTTTCAGGGGGCGGGGAGTAAAAAAAATCCAAGAATGGGTCACAGACTAATGGGAATGACCTAGAAAAGAGGGAGAGAGGGGAAGTGGGGCAGTCTTGGTGAAGAGGAGTAGGGGCTGAGGTTGGGGGAAATGTGAAAGGTTGCTGGGGGGAAAGTAGAAGTGTTTGTGTGAGGAAGTGCTCTGGACGCTAGGTTGGATGGTGTCTTCAGTGAAATGGTCTGCACAGATGTATGATTGCTGTGAGGCACATTTGTGGAAATCTTTGATACAGCTTCTATGCAGGTTGCCTTGTTGGCCCAACCCTGCCCAGCCCAATCTGGCCTAGTTCTTACCTTTTTTCTTGGCTGATGGTTTGGAGGCTGTTTGGGGTTGGAGAAGGCCCAGGATGACAGGTGTGGGACCTTGGAGAACCCACTCTACCTATTGTCACCTCCTGCCAGGTACATGGTGCTTCCAAGACCTGTATGCCTTGAGCCTGACACCTCTTACAAGCTGCTTCTGAAGCTGGTGCGAACAGGAGGAAGTGCCCAGTCTGAGGCTCCCTACTCTGGACCCAGCCTACTCATTGACTCGGTAAACAGTCCTCTCCTCATGCCAAACAAAATGGCAGGGCCTGTGGGACAGGACTTGCAGAGGTAGCTGCCCAGGTGGAGTCTGTAAGAGAAGCGACAGGCCTGGTGTGATGCTAGCTGAGCATTCTGGCAGTGCCAATTATGGTTCTGGGTCTGACCTTTACTCTTCCTTACTGATCTTGTCAGCTGGTGCTGCTGCCCCAAGTCCTGGCGCTGGAGATGTTCAGTGGGGGTGATGCTGCAGCTCTGGAGCGCCGTGAAACCTTTGAACGTTACCGCTGCCATGAGGAGGGTCTGGTGCCCAGCAAGAGTCCTCCCTCTGAGGCCTGTGCTCCTCTCCTCATCAGTCTTTCTGCCCTGCTCTATAATGGTGCCCTGCGTGAGTGTCTGTGATAGGGGTTGACGGGGCAGAGGTGTGGGGGTGTCTAGTCTGATTTGACCCTACCCTCACTCCCTACAGCTTGTCAGTGCGACCCCCAGGGCTCAGTGAGTTCTGAGTGTAACCCCCACGGTGGTCAGTGCCTGTGCAAACCTGCAGTGGTTGGGCGTCGCTGTGACCGCTGTGCCCCCGGTTACTATGGCTTCGGTCCTGCAGGCTGCCAAGGTACTTGCTTGCCCCTCTTTCCTCCTGTTCCTTTCTCTCCTTTCCACCATTGTTATCCCTCTGGCCTCTGTTTCTTTCTTCCTCTAATGCTGGGCTCTCAGCCCTTGATCCTTGACGTTTTCTTCCCTTCTTGATCTTCCCACCCTGACCGCCCCCGCCCCATTTTCTCCTAACACCTCCTCCCACACCTGCCTCCCACTCAGTTCAGCCTCTGCCTTGCCCTCAGCTTGCCAGTGCAGTCCTGAGGGGGCACTCAGTGCTCTGTGTGAAGCGACTAGTGGACAGTGCCCCTGCCGAACTGGTGCCTTTGGACTTCGCTGTGACCGCTGCCAGCGTGGCCAGTGGGGATTCCCTAGCTGCCGGCCGTGTGTCTGCAATGGGCATGCAGATGAGTGTGACACCCACACGGGTGCTTGCCTGGGCTGCCGGGATCACACAGGAGGCGAGCACTGTGAACGGTGAGCCTCTGAGCTGGAGCAGCTATGAGTGGGTTGGTGGGTAGACAGGCTGCCCAAGGATGACACATCTCTTCCTGTCCCTCCCTGCAGGTGCATTGCTGGTTTCCATGGGGACCCCAGGCTGCCATATGGGGGCCAGTGCCGGCCCTGCCCCTGCCCTGAGGGCCCTGGGAGCCAGCGGCACTTTGCTACTTCCTGCCATCGTGATGGGTACTCCCAGCAGATGGTGTGTCACTGCAGGGCAGGCTACACAGGTGAGGGGGAAGGTGCAGGCATGGGGTCGGGAGGGGCAGCTGGCTGAGGACTCAAGCTTATCCCTGGACTATGGGCAGGGCTGCGGTGTGAGGCTTGTGCCCCTGGGCACTTTGGAGATCCATCAAGGCCAGGTGGCCAATGCCAACCATGTGAGTGCAGTGGAAACATTGACCCCATGGACCCTGGTGCCTGTGATCCCCGCACGGGGCAATGCCTACGCTGCTTATACCACACAGAAGGTCCTCACTGTGCCCACTGCAAACCTGGCTTCCATGGGCAGGCTGCCCGACAGAGCTGTCACCGTGAGTGTGGGGATGGGAGGGTACCGTCGAGGTGGGGCTCTGCTGCCCTGGCTCCTCTTGATTACTGTGCTTATCTTGGCTGGCACAGGATGTACCTGCAACCAACTGGGCACAGATCCCCGGCAGTGTCCATCCACTGACCAGTGCCACTGTGACCCAAGCACTGGGCAGTGCCCATGCCTTCCCAATGTCCAGGGCCCTAGCTGTGATCGCTGTGTCCCGAACTTCTGGAACCTTACCAGCGGCCGTGGCTGCCAACCCTGTGACTGCCACCCAAGCCGAGCCAGAGGCCCCACCTGCAATGAGGTATGGGACCCTCCTGTGGACCCCTGGGTGGCTAGGACCAGATGTCTTGGCGTAAGTCTTTGAGTGCTCAGCCTCTGATTAGCTGACGTCTGCCTTGTTCCCCCTCTAGTTCACAGGGCAGTGCCAATGCCGTGCCGGCTTTGGTGGGCGAACATGTTCTGAGTGCCAGGAGCTCCACTGGGGAGACCCTGGGTTACAGTGCCGTGGTAAGGAAGTCAGCAAGGCCAGGGCAGATGGGTGGTGGTTATTCCCATGCACATCCTAACTCCACGGTCTGCCTTTTCCTGTAGCCTGTGATTGCGACCCTCGTGGAATAGACACACCTCAGTGTCACCGCTCTACAGGCCACTGCAGCTGCCGCCCTGGCGTGTCTGGCGTGCGCTGTGATCAGTGTGCCCGGGGCTTCTCAGGTGTCTTTCCTGCTTGCCACCCCTGCCATGCATGCTTCGGGGACTGGGACCGCGTGGTACAGGACTTGGCTGCCCGTACACGGCGCCTGGAGCAGCAGGTGCAGGAGCTGCAGCAGACGGGTGTGATGGGTGCCTTTGAGAGCAGCTTCTGGCAGATTCAGGAGAAGCTGGGCATTGTGCAGGGGATTGTGGGTGCCCGCAACACCTCAGCTGCCTCCACTGCACAGCTTGTAAAGGCTACAGAGGATCTGCGGTACGTGTGGATGGTGGGATGGTAACCCCATGTTACCATGGGGAAAGCATCTCTAAACATAGCCCCCGCCTCCCACCAACACAGGCGTGAAATTGGGGAGGCCACTGAGCGCTTGACCCAGCTGGAGGCAAAACTGACAGATGTGCAGGACGAGAACTTCAACGCCAACCATGAGCTAAGCAGCCTGGAAAGGGACGGACTCGCACTTAACCTTACGTTGCGGCAGCTTGATCAGCATCTGGACCTGCTCAAGCATTCAAACTTTCTGGGTGAGTTGTTGGCCAACTAGGCAGGAAGGCCAAGAAAGGTTGAGCTTGATCTTCAGCTGACTGCCTGCCTCTGGCCAACTTAGGTGCCTATGACAGCATCCGCCAAGCTCACAGCTTATCTGCAGAAGCAGAACGTCGTGCTAACACATCAGCCCTGACAGTACCCAGTCCTGTGAGCCACTCAGCAGACACCCGGCACCGGACTGAGATGCTGATGGAAACCCAGAGGGACAACTTCAACAGAAAACATCTGGCCAACCAACGGGCACTGAACGAGCTCTCTGCACGTACCTTCGCCCTGAGTCTGACAGGCATAAATGAACTGGTAAGGCACGAGCCTATGGTGGGACCTGTGGGTGTGGCTTTGACAAAACCCTGACTTGTTCTATACCTGGCAGGTCTGTGGATCCCCAGGGGATCTACCCTGTGCTACAAGCCCTTGTGGAGGTGCTGGCTGTCGGGATGAGGATGGGCAGCCTCGCTGTGGGGGCCTCAGCTGCAGTGGGGCAGCGGCCGTGGCAGACCTGGCTCTGGGTCGAGCCCGGCACACACAGGCAGATCTGCAGCGGGCACTGGAAGAAGGTGGTGGCATCCTCAGTCAGGTGGCGGAGACCCGTCGGCAAGCAGGCGAGGCACAGCAGCGGGCCCAGGCGGCTCTGGACAAGGCTAATGCTTCCAGAGGACAGGTGGAGCAGGCCAACCAGGAACTGCGGGAACTTATCCAGAGTGTGAAAGACTTCCTCAGCCGTGAGCCTCCGTGTGGTCCAGGCCATGTGGTTGTTTCCCCTGTGTCTGTGTCTCCCTGGATTCATATTTGGGTCAGGGCCTGCACTGGACCTGTGTCTATCACTTCATGTCTGAGTCCTTGCCATAAGTGGTCCCCAAGTCCATCATTTTGTATCTGTGCCCATGTTGTGTCCCTGTCCTTGTGTGGCTATATCCTTATGCCTATGGCAAACCCATATCCCATGGTCCCTGCATCCGTAACCCAAGAGTGTGTCCCCATCCCTGTGCCCATGCTGGAGAATCCGTGTCCTTAAGCTCTTGCCTGTGTCCTCATAGAGGAGGGGGCTGATCCAGATAGCATTGAGATGGTAGCCACACGGGTGCTACAGCTCTCCATCCCAGCATCACCTGATCAGATCCAGCACCTGGCGGGCGAGATTGCAGAACGGGTCCGGAGCCTGGCAGATGTGGATACGATCCTTGCGCGGACTGTGGGGGATGTGCGTCGGGCTGAGCAACTGCTACAGGACGCACACCGGGCACGGTCTGACCCCATCCCTAGCCCCCATCCTTGATACTTGGTCCTGATACTTGCAGGCCCTGATTCCCTTTCTTCCTCAGGACCCGGGCTGAGGGAGAGAAACAGAAGGCAGAGACGGTACAGGCAGCACTGGAGGAGGCCCAGCGGGCACAGCGCATTGCTCAGGATGCCATCCAGGGGGCAGTGGTTGATACACAGGACACAGAACAGACCTTGCACCAGGTGTGGTCTCTCTGGGACATCAGTGTGGGAGAGTTTATAGGCTTGTCTTATAGACCTGTTTAACCCTGGGCTCTTCTATGGCAGGTACAGGAGAGGATGGCAGGTGCAGAGCAGGCACTGAGCTCTGCTGGTGAGCGAACTCAGCAGTTGGATGGTCTCCTGGAAGCTCTAAAATTGAAGCGAGCAGGAAATAGCCTGGCTGCCTCTAGTGCTGAAGAAACAGCCAGCAGTGCCCAGGGTCGTGCCAGGGAGGCTGAGCAGGTAGGTTGAGGCAGAGCCAGCTGGGAGGGTTGTGATGGGGGGAGAAGCTGGGCCTCCATTGGACCACCACACTGGCATTCCCTTCTACATCCCCAGCTGCTGCAGGGGCCACTAGGTGACCAGTACCAGACAGTGAAGGCCTTGGCTGAGCGCAAGGCCCAGGGTGTGCTGGCTGCCCAGGAGCGGGCAAAGCAGCTACGGGATGAGGCTCAGAGCCTGCTGCAGGCTGCGCAGGACAAACTACAGCGGCTGCAAGGTGAGGGATGGGGTGGTTGGGTAACAGAGATACGGGGCTGTGGCAGTGGTACCCTTCTTCATCTGTGCCCATCATTCCTAGAGCTGGAAGGCACCTACGAGGAGAATGAACGCGCGCTGGAGGGCAAAGCAGCTCAGCTGGATGGGCTGGAGGCTAGGATGCGCAGCGTGCTTCAAGCCATCAACTTGCAAGTCCAGATCTACAACACCTGCCAGTGACCCTCGCCTGAGGCCGACCCACCTCCCAGTCCCCAGCCCGGCCCAGCTCCGCACACATTACAGCCTATGCACGGAATAGTTCCCAGCTTGGCGAGGCCTCCAATAAAGGGATGCGAATGCCCATTGTGTTGTCTGGATTCTGATTTGGGAAGGGCGGGGTCTCGGCAGAACCTCAGACTGCCACCACCTGGGTGAGGCCAAGGCACCGGAGCTCCGCCTCCTCCGGTCAGGCCCGCCCCGGAGCTGACCGTCGCTGCGTGCCCGCTCCCGCCGGATGTGCGTCACCAGCTCGGCGCTCAGCCGCCCGCGGCCGTAACTAGATCGAAACAAAACAAGCCGCCGAGGCTGTGGCAGCGGCGGCGGCGCCGGCGCCGGGACGGGGGAGGGGCGCGGCGGAACCGGAACCGACTTGACGCCGGAACCGGAACCGAGAGCGGGTTGCCAGGGCCCGAAGAGGGCTGGCGGCGGCGGCGGCCTCTCTCGGTGAGTAGGACTGGCGGCTACTCGCCTGCCTGGCCGCAGCAGGAGGCCGCGACGCGAGCCCCGGGCCGCCTGTTCAAGGTCACAGGCAGTGCCAGCCTCGGCTCTGAGCGTCGCGTCGTGCCCGATGCACCGATGCAGGCAGGGCCGTTATGCTACGCCGGTAGCCGATCTCCCGTCTTGGACAGGCCTGGCGGCGAGCGAGGACTGCTTCTAGAGGAGGTGCTGGCGAGCACCTCCTGCTTCTAGAGGAGGTGCTGGCGAGGGTTTGGAAGCTGGAGCTGGGTCTCCGCCCAGTCCGGGCACTGTTTAGTGGTCCCTAACCCCGCGCGGCCTTACCAGGCTGCTTTGCGTCTCTGGGTAGCCCCTTTCTCGCCTCGATTTCCCAGGGGAATGGGGAGACACCACCTTCTCCCGGAGCTTGGGTACTCGGTGGTGGAGGGTGTCCGCTTCTTGGTTCAGGACCTGTCGTCATTAGAGACCCAGTGCACCAGCCCCATGTCCGACCCATGTTGTATCTGCCCGCTCACGCAACTTAGGGAACAGACTATTCACTATGTGCTCTACCACTCTACTGTAAGGCTGGGCTTGGGCTGCCAGGGGTCCTGGCCTCTGGTTCATCCCTTCCTTTATCTCAGTTTTAAGAACTTTATTTTGGGTGGAGAAACGGCCCAGAATCCTGTGGGAAACTGGATAGAAGGTCTATGGCTCAGAGCTGATGTGAGTGGACCTGGGAATAAAGAGGTTATGATGCTTCATCCTCAAACTAAATGTCTGCTCTGCTTTGGCTCTGGGGCAGGGTTGCTGCTGAAGGCCTAATGCGAAACTGGGTATCCTTTTTTTTTTTTTTTAAAGATTTATTTATTTATTCATACAGAACTGGGGTACAGGCCAGAGATGCGGAGGGTGAGAGGATTCACCAGAGACAGAGTGGGGAGCAGAACAGGCAGATCGACGAAGTACACTGCTGAGGGGAGCAGCGGGCGGGTCAGGAGAGGTCATGTGGTCACCTACGGGGCAGGCGGGAATCGAACTCATGCGGAAGCGGCTTTAGATTCTCAGTGCTGTGCTTTAACCCGCTGCGCCACCAGGGAGGGCCTGGGTATCCTTTTAATGAGCTTTTGTAGGCCTCTCTCTGGGACAGCAGCTGGAGAGAGGAATCTTTCTTAGGATGTAGGAAGAAAAAAAGCAGGCGGTGCACAGAAGCAGGTTCAGAACAGGGTAGGGCCTGGCAGGTGGGGTGCCTTAACCTTGCCGGGACAGCGGTAGCACCTGAGCGGGGCATGTTGTCAGCCATAGAGTCTGGTCCTCCTGCTGCTTGATTGTCTCCTCCTTTCCTGCCTTCTTCCTCTACCTCCTACTTCTCGGGTGGTGACTAAGCAGCCAGTGAGAGTGAGGGAAAAGTGAGCACCCTGCTCAGAGTGCCAGCCCTGTGGGCTGGAGCCATGGCTTCTCTCCAGATTGGTGGAGGAGCCTAGGCCCAGGCCATAGCTGCCTTGATCTGGCACCTTAATGAGCCTCCCATCTTTGTGGGTCTGTATGGCAGACATCTGGAAGCCTTGGCCAGAGAGCTTGCTGCTATTTGCATTATTTATTCCCCCTTCAGAATAGTCTTAAGTGCACCCAGGCTACATTAGAGGGTGGAGAGATAGTTCCTTGTAGGATTAGGAGTATCCTGACTGTAGCCAAGGAGAAAATTGTTGCAAATTGTTGGTAGTGATCACTGGTTCCTTCTCATTAGGCTTTTGGTTCCTTGCTGGAGAATTTGGCCACAAAGAGTTGCCAAGATAGCTGGGCCAGGAAGAAAGCGCCGTAGCCCTGACCCAGACGCCGTTGCCGACCCCAGGGCACTCTGGCTGTCGACCAAGCGGCTCAAGATGTCTGGCGGGGCCACTGCCACAGGCCCAAGGAGAGGGCCCCCAGGACTGGAGGAGGCCACCAGTAAGAAGAAGCAGAAGGATCGAGCAAACCAGGAGAGCAAGGATGGAGATCCTAGGAAAGGTGGCAGTGACATTCCCAGAGTGGTTGTAGCCTTCTCGCTTCCTGTTGAATATACAGATTGGGGACTAAGAGTTGACTTTTTTGCTGTTCTTTGTTTTTGGTGATGAGAGAAGAAGCCATGGCGGGCTGGGTAGAGCCTCAGCTTTGAGGTCTGGGTATATGGCTGAAATCCTGAAGATAGTATGTGCTTCCCCATCATTTTCTTTTTTGTTTCCCCCTTTGTTATCAGGATCAGCATCTACTCCTCGGGAGGAGCAGACCAAAGAGGGTGAGTGGTACATAGACATTTTGGGTGCTACAATGCCAGGGCAGAAGAATGTGTCCTGGAGTATTGCGTCCATTTGAATGGCTTCATTAGGGCTGGTACTTGCTTACTCCCATTAGGAGTTCATAAGACCCTCGTATTCTCTTTGACAATCCCCCTACAGAGTTGTTGTTTGACTGGAGTCAGAACGCAGACGAGGTGATTGTCAAATTGCGTGTGGGAGTGGGCCCCTTGCGGCTGGAGGAGGTGGATGCGGCTTTCACGGACACAGACTGTGTAGTGCGGCTTCCAGGTGTGTCCTTTTACTCAGAGCCTAAGCAGTCTGTTTGAATCTTCTGTTAACCTTCCCCGAGCTCACTGCCCTACTCTTGTCTCCAGATGGTCGGCAGTGGAGTGGTGTATTTTATGCTGAGATAGAAAGTCCTTGCGCCAAAGTGCAGGCCCACAAAGGCAGCCTACTGCATCTGGCACTGCCTAAGAAAGTACCTCTGCTCACATGGCCCTCTCTCTTGGTAAGTTCCAAAGCAGGAGAGGGTAGGGGCTACCCAGTGTAGTTGACAGGACCTGACTTTTGTTATCTTTGACAGAAGAAACCTCTAGGGTCTCAGGAGTTGGTGCCAGGGCTGTGCCAAGAGAATGGGCAGGAGCTGTCCCCCGGTGGCCTGGAGCCAGGCCCCGAGCCTCGCCGAGTTAAGCAGGAGGCCCGGAACCAAAAGCGGGCCCAGGGCCGTGGTGAGGTAGGCGTGGGGGCTGGCCCTGGGGCCCAGGCAGGGCCCAGCGCCAAGAGGGCTGTGCATCTCTGCAGAGGGCCAGGAGGGGAAGGGTCCAGAGATGGTCCTGGACCCCGGGGTGATGCCTCTCCTTTCCTGGCTGAATCAGCCACTCAGGTGAGAGTGGGTTGCCTGTTTGGAAGTTGGGAGGTAGGGAGAGGGTGAGGCCAGAAATGGGTATGGGAGCATTTGCTAGACCTAGGAGTGATTTTGCCCATAATCTTGCCATGAATAGGCTGAGGCTGAGGAGCAGCACCGGGTACCACCGCTAAACCCCCAAACTTGCCTTCTTGGCTCAGAGGAGAATCTAGCACTTTTGGTAGGCGAGAAGGCAGAGTCTCCCAGGAATGACCTAGTCTCTCCAACCATGGCTCGGAGCAGAGACTCTGAGAAAGGTGACCGTTCCAAAGAAGAGATGGCAGTGACAGCGGATGCTGCAACCTTGGTGGACGGTAAAGGTGGGGCTGGGCTGGGTAGGCAGAGCCCTAGCTTGGGTTGGTAGGCGGGGAGGGGCTAGAATAGCAACAGGCTGGAACCTGTCCTGGTTGGCACTGAACTGTGGTCTCAACGTAGAGCCTGAGTCCATGGTGAACCTGGCATTTGTCAAGAATGACTCGTATGAGAAGGGGCCGGACTCAGTGGTGGTGCACGTGTATGTGAAGGAGATCTGCAGGGATGCCTCTCGAGTGCTGTTCCGTGAGCAGGACTTCACGCTTATCTTCCAGACCAGGTGGGTGGGTGGGCAGGTGGGGCAGAGAGTGTGCTTTATGCAGAACAGCATGTCTCATGCTCTCTCTCCTGCCCCTCTTCCTGTCCTGCTTCTGCTCTGCCTTGGCAGGGATGGAAACTTCCTGAGACTGCACCCAGGCTGTGGGCCTCACACCATCTTCCGTTGGCAGGTGAAGCTCAGGTGGGTGGTGCCCAGCCTTACTACTCTGCCCGTGTCGCCCTGTGCGCCATCTCCTTGGCCCATTTAGCCTGATACCCACTCCACCTAAGTTCCTGAGATCAGGCTCTTCTTGCAGGAATTTAATTGAGCCAGAGCAGTGCACCTTCTGTTTCACGGCCTCTCGCATTGATATCTGCCTCCGTAAGCGACAGAGTCAGCGCTGGGGGGGCCTGGAGGCCCCAGCTGCACAAGGTCTGCAACACGAGCTCCCTTCATTGCCTAACCTGTGAGACCCCCCCTCCTTGCTACATGCTGCTAACCACCAGCCCCCTCATTCCCCCTTTTTAAGGTGCAGTGGGTGGTGCAAAGGTTGCCGTGCCGACAGGCCCAACCCCTCTGGATTCAACTCCACCAGGGGGTGCTCCCCACCCCTTGGCAGGCCAGGAAGAAGCCCGAGCTGTGGAGAAAGAGAAACCCAAGGCTTGTTCTGAGGACACAGGGCTGGACGGTGTGGTGGCCCGCAACCCCATGGAGCATGTAGCCCCAAAGCCAGAGCCACACCTGGCCTCGGTAAGAATCTAGGATGGGGAGGGCCAGGGTTGGAGGGCAAAGAGCCTCTTGGGCTGCTTTTCATGGCCCTTCTTGCTCCCACAGCCAAAGCCCACATGCATGGTGCCTCCAATGCCCCACAGCCCTGTGAGTGGAGACAGCGTGGAGGAAGAGGAGGAGGAAGAGAAGAAGGTGTGTCTGCCCGGCTTCACTGGCCTTGTCAATCTAGGCAACACGTGCTTCATGAACAGTGTAATTCAGTCTCTGTCCAACACTCGGGAGCTCCGGGACTTCTTCCATGGTAAGAACAAAACCTAGCGCCCAGGCTGTGGGTAGAAGGAGTGACTCCTTTCTTATACCTCTACTTGGCTGCTGTCCCTAGACCGCTCCTTTGAGGCTGAGATCAACTATAACAACCCACTGGGGACTGGTGGGCGCCTGGCCATTGGCTTTGCTGTGTTGCTCCGGGCGCTGTGGAAGGGAACTCACCATGCCTTCCAGCCTTCCAAGTTAAAGGTGATCTCTGGTGAACTCCCATCCTTGGCTAGAGAGGGTGGGGAGCTGGGTGCACAGTGGGCGTTGGGGTTCCATGCCCACACCTCGGCTCCTGTCTCCAGACCATTGTGGCAAGCAAGGCCAGCCAGTTCACAGGCTATGCACAGCACGACGCCCAGGAGTTCATGGCTTTTCTGCTAGACGGGCTGCACGAGGATCTGAATCGCATCCAGAACAAGCCCTACACAGAGACTGTGGATTCAGATGGGCGACCTGATGAGGTCAGGGTTGGAGGCAGGGCGGGGCATGCCTCATGCACATCCTAGGCCCCAGGTCTCTTCAGTCCTCACCACTTTGCCCCTTAGGTGGTAGCTGAGGAAGCATGGCAGCGGCACAAGATGAGGAATGACTCTTTCATCGTGGACCTGTTTCAGGGCCAGTACAAATCGAAACTGGTGTGCCCTGTGTGTGCCAAGGTATGATGTGCTCCCCTGAAAAGAGGCCCTCCAGCTTGAGCAGTAGCCTGTTGAGATTGGGGTCAGGTGCGTGCATCTTAGGTGCTTCAGGCCAAGGAAGCTGATGGGAGCTCTTGGGCTCCTATGTGTGCCCTACAGGTCAGGCTAGGTAGACTTCTTGGCTGAGGCCAAAGTGAGGGTTGGGTTCAAAGACAGCTGTTAGTTGAGGCTGGGGTTTGGATAAGATTGGAGGCATGTGGGGCACAAGTAAGGGCAAATTGAAAAAATGATTAGGGTGAGCGGGGCAACAAGTGTAAGAAAGGAGGATTGTTCTCTCCTGGTGGCACAGTTTGTCAAGCCTGGGAGTTTCTGGTTGACTGATGTCTGAGAACCATTTGAGGGCCCGGACTGGGGGCTCTGGGGATTGCCCCCTACTCCCTTGGGGCCACCCAGTGCCACCTCTGCATTTGCAGGTCTCCATCACTTTTGACCCATTCCTGTACTTGCCGGTGCCCTTGCCACAAAAGCAAAAGGTTCTCCCCATCTTCTATTTCGCCCGGGAGCCCCACAGCAAGCCCATTAAGGTGAGGAGTAACTCCCTTCTTCTGGGTTACCCCTAACACCTTGGTCCATCTTCCCCATGGACTCTATCCTTGTCATCACAGTTCCTGGTGAGCATCAGCAAGGAGAACTCTACTGCAAGCGAGGTATTGGACTCTCTCTCTCAGAGTGTCCACGTGAAACCTGAGAACCTACGTCTGGCTGAGGTATGTCTGTCCTTCCCCCAGGCTCTGTGCATGCTGACACTTGAGTGTACTCATGGCATGCGGACACGTGCAGTTACTGGTATCTGTGCACTGCACATGAATGTGTGTGTGGCCGCACAAGAGCAGGTAGTGCTCTTGATTGAGACATGGTCGAAAACTGGGATTTGGGCTGTGCACTGGAGATGCCTCAGGTCCTAGCTTTTGTCACGTTTTACTGCCCCCTTTGTTGATGGTTCCCAACGGCTTTTCCCTCTTAACTAGGAATTTGAGAAGCAGGGCTATCTTTCCACTAGGTATGGGTCCTCCTTCCACCCTGATCCCTAGATCTGTGTGTAGTTCTTGAACACAGGTTACCTGCTTTCGCCTGGTGATTCCCTTTTTCTTCAGCGGGGGGTGGGGGAACGGAGTTTGGCCCTGATAACTGTGTCATAGTTTCATCAGGGCCTCATTGGTTGGTAACAGTGTAGAGAACTGCTGTGGTTGACGCCTGCCCTTGTGGCCACATGCAGCAGGCTCTTTGTTCTGAGGCAGGTGCCAGCAGAAGTACATGTTTCTTTTGCGTCACAATCCCTACTGCTGCCCCCACAGATGCAAAATCAGGACCAAATTGTCTTGTGCTCTGGGGCAGGACCAGGGAAGGGGCTTCACATAAGGTCTGTGTTCTCTGTCCCCAGGTGATTAAGAATCGCTTCCACCGAGTGTTCCTGCCCTCCCACTCACTGGACACTGTGTCCCCTTCCGACATGCTTCTCTGTTTTGAGCTGCTATCCCCAGAGCTGGCTAAAGAGCGAGTGGTGGTACTAGAGGTACAACAGGTGAGTGGCCAACCTGATAGCATCAGGCCAAGGTGGGCAGCAGAGGGGGCATTCCTACCCGACCTGGCCTCGCTGAGTCACATGACCCCCCTAGCGCCCCCAGGTACCCAGTGTCCCCATCTCCAAGTGTGCGGCCTGCCAGCGGAAGCAGCAGTCAGAAGATGAGAAGTTGAAACGCTGTACCCGGTGCTACCGTGTGGGCTACTGCAACCAGTGAGGACACCCCTGGTCTCCCTTGTCCCTCCTGTCCACTTGCCACCCTAACTCCCTTCTTGGCGGGACTCAGAAAAGCACTTTTTAAAAAAAATAATAGATTATTTTTATATCATTTTGTGCATTCTTTCATCTCATTTGTAATCCCCGTGGGCTTCCCATCACCAAATCACCCGTGTGCCATCACTGTAGTCCAGTGCACTCCCTCCCAACACCCCCCATTTTTGATCCCATTTCCCACTCCACCCCCGTAAAATGTCTCTGGTATATAGTTGCTCATTATTATTATTATTTTCTCCCCTGGTCCTTTATACTCATGCTACGAGTGAAACCATCTGGTATTTTTCCTTTTCTTTCTGGCTTGTTTCACTAAGCATGATCCCTTCCAGCTCCATCCATGTTGCTGCAAAAGGCATGAAAACACTTTTACTTTTTAAGATCTTCTTTTTAATGCATGCGCACAGGAACTAGGGTGTAAGCCAGAGGTGTGTGTGGGTGTGTGAGGATTCACCAGAGACAGACTGGGGAGCAGAACAAGCGGATTGACTGAAATACACTGCTGAGGGGAGCAGCGGGCGAGGCCAGAGAGGTCTGCTGTGCCATGTGGGTCAGCTCGGTAGTTAGGGGTCAAATTCAGGGTATAGTGACTGGTGATAGCTTGATAGTGCTGAGACTTTTAACTCCTGTGCCACCAGGGAGGCCCAAGACACTTAACGTTTTAACCTCTCCATTTGCCATCCTGTTCTACCAGCCCCTGGGAGAGGATTGTAAGACTTAGCTCCTAGTTTCTGAAACGTGAGGCTAGCCCCCAATTTAGCATCGTAGACGGTGGAGCTTACCTTCTTTTCCCACTAGGCTCTGCCAGAAAACCCACTGGCCTGATCACAAGGGCCTCTGCCGACCTGAGAATATTGGCTACCCCTTCCTGGTCAGTGTACCTGCTTCACGCCTCACTTATGCCCGACTTGCTCAACTGCTAGAGGGTTATGCCCGGTAAGTGCCCAGTGATGGGGTTATGGTGGGGTAGTTGTGGAAGAGGTGCTGGACAGGCTGATCAAGGTTCTTACTTGTCTTACTGCCTGTTGCCAGGTACTCTGTGAGCGTTTTCCAGCCACCTTTCCAGCCAGGCCGCATGGCATTGGAGTCCCAGGGACCTGGCTGTTCCACGCTGCTCTCCACTAGCTCCCTAGATGCTGGAGATGGTGAGAGGGACTCCGTTCAACCACCTGAGCTCCAATTGGCGAACACAGTGGCTGAGGGGGACACAGGGGTCCTCCGGGCGTGGGCAGCCTCTGATCGGGGCCCTCTGCCCAGCACGAGTGGAGTTTCTCCTGAGATACTGGACAGTGGGTCTGCTGAAGTTGGGTCTTTGCCTGCTGGTGAGAGGATGTCTCGTCCTGAAGGTAAGACTGAGGTGAAAGGCTCTAGGAGCTAGGGTAAGGGAGGTTGCGGGAAGCTTCTTTTGGCCCCTGTCAGTAGGGGAGCTCTGACTATCATGTTCTCTCACAGCTGCTGTGCCTGGGTACCAGCACCCATGTGAAGCCATGAATGCCCACACACCCCAGTTCTTCATTTATAAAATTGATGCATCTAATAGAGAACAGCGACTAGAGGACAAAGGTGTCTGAGACTGTGGGTGGGAGTCACAGAGTGGGCTGGACTGACTGCTTACCACAGCTTCATGATCCCTCTTCCTGCCCATTTCTAGGAGATACTCCATTGGAGCTGGGTGATGAATGTAGCCTGGCTCTAGTCTGGCGGAATAATGAGCGCCTGCAGGAATTTGTGTTGGTCGCCTCCAAGGAACTGGAATGTGCCGAGGATCCCGGCTCTGCTGGTGAGGCTGCACGTGCCGGCCACTTCACCCTGGACCAGTGCCTAAACCTCTTCACGAGGCCTGAGGTGCTGGCTCCTGAGGAGGCCTGGTAAGAACAGGGCAGCAGGCAGATAGCCGGACAGGGTGTGGTGCAGATGTGCTGGTCCTGACCCTACCTCCATGCCTCCTCAGGTACTGCCCACAGTGCAAACAACACCGTGAGGCTTCCAAGCAACTGTTGCTGTGGCGTCTGCCAAATGTGCTCATTGTGCAGCTCAAGCGCTTCTCTTTTCGTAGTTTCATCTGGCGGGACAAGATTAATGACTTGGTGGAGTTCCCTGTCCGGTGAGCATTAGGCCCTGGTGACTGAAAGCAGACTGTGGGTGCAGGGTAGGTATTCTGGGCACCTGCTAACTGTCTCACCTCTGGGACCACAGAAACCTGGACCTGAGCAAATTCTGCATCGGTCAGAAAGAGGAGCAGCTGCCCAGCTACGACCTGTACGCGGTCATCAACCACTATGGAGGCATGATTGGTGGCCACTACACCGCCTGTGCACGCCTGCCCAATGATCGCAGCAGCCAGCGCAGTGACGTGGGTGAGGGCACGCACAGCCAGCAGGATAGGTGGTAGGGGTGGTGGTGCAGGTGATGTTCACACTCTTCCCACCTTGCTGTAGGCTGGCGCTTGTTTGACGACAGCACGGTGACCACAGTAGACGAGAGCCAGGTCGTGACGCGCTATGCCTATGTACTCTTCTACCGCCGGCGGAACTCTCCTGTGGAGAGGCCCCCCCGGGCAGGTCACTCTGAGCATCACCCAGACCTAGGCCCTGCAGCCGAGGCTGCTGCCAGCCAGGTGAGGCATGGGGGAGGCTTTACAGGCAAGGGGGACCCAGCTCACAGATGGGAGGAGGCTGGGCACAACTTCCATTCCTCTAGCTGAAGACCCTTCCAGTCTTGGATGTGAGTCACAGGCATGATTCCCTTCCATTAAAATTTTAGCTAGAAGGATCGTCATGCTATCGGGACACTTGCAGAGGTGTGCGCACACCAGTATGTTGCTATTAGCATGCACACGTAGGCATCCACTTGGCACAGGCAAAGCAACTGCTCTGACCTTTTCTGGGTACAATGCCAGAACCCTATACCTGACAATCTCCAGGTTTTCTGTGTGCACTTGCACACGCCGGCCCATAGACCCTCATGTGTGATTGTCTGTGTTCTGGTGTGAGTTCAGAGGCAGGGCTATCCTGGCTGGCCGTGGCCCAGCGTGGCTGTTACTTTCTGTAAGGTAAGCATCTGTCCCTGCTGTCTTCTGTCTTTTTTACTGACATGGGTATTACAGGCCTGATCCTGGGGTGCACCTGCATTTCTGTTCTGGAGTGGTTTCTTGGAGCTTTCGTCCCTCCTCTATGCTCAGATTCAGGGAAATTCCTGCAGAAGCCAGTAGTCAGATTGTGGACATGGGTGGGAGTCAGCCAGGGTGTTATTTTGGGGTTGGCGAGCTCTATCTTCCATGAGCCAGTCCCCTCTGGGATTCCTGGGCTAAAAAAAAAAAAATGACCCACTAATTGGGAACCTACATACGTGTTGAGAATCTTTTTGAGATCAAAGTCCTGTCAAGATTTGCCTACTTTTGTGCCCTCAGTCTAAATCACCCTGTGAATGGCCCAGTTGGCTCCCACCTGCTCACCTCTGCTATTTGAACTGGGATGTAGGGGATTAGTGCCAGTCACTTTGGGTGGACTGTCATGGCCAGGAGTCTTTGGGACACAGGGTACCCTCTCCTACCCCCTTACCCCTACCCCCAGGTAATAATGGCCGTTTCCACACATCATAGGCTTCCCAGATTTGGCAGGAGCTGGAGGCAGAGGAGGAGCCAATACCTGAGGGGCCTGGGCCCCTGGGTCCCTGGGGGCCTCAAGACTGGGTGGGCCCTCCACCACGTGGCCCAACTACACCAGATGAGGGCTGTCTCCGGTACTTTGTTCTGGGCACCGTGGCAGCTTTGGTGGCCCTCGTACTCAACGTGTTCTATCCTCTGGTATCCCAGAGTCGCTGGAGATGAGCTCACCTGCTATGAGCTGGCCCACCTGCCTGCTCAACAGGCCCATTCCTGCCTCGGTGGTGGGGACCAGTTCCGGCCTTGGGCCTGAGTGTGTGCATCGTGGGGAGAGCGTGGGGACTGTGGCCCCTGCAGGGGTAGAGCATTTTAATATGTTTTCCATCCAGCTGTCTGTCCACTCATCCTGCTGCTCTGACCCTTGCCCTGGGGCTTAGCCCTGCCCAGGCAGCTTTCTGTATTTAAAGTGTTAATAAAGCGAGACTGTTCAGGCCCGATCTTGTCTCTCTGTCTCAATGCCCCTGCTGTCTGCGCCTTGGGGCCCTCCCTTGGGTGCCAGGGCTCCAAGCCAGCACCCCCGGGATGCCAGGCGGCATATTGGGCAGCCCCCAACCCCTGTCCTCATATTCTGTTGCAGGGACTAGGCCCTGGCCAGGCTCCCGAGGTGACCCCCACGAGGACAGCCCCTGAACGCTTCGCCCCCCCTGTGGACCGCCCAGCCCCTACCTACAGCAACATGGAGGAGGTCGATTAGCAGGTCCCTTGTTGGTGGGGGAATTGGGTTTGGGGAATCCCCACAGAGGGCCAGCTTTTTGCCGCTTCTTCTCTAACCTAGAGGACACTGGCTTCATCAATGGGAGACTTGGGGGGTGTGACTTGGGGGTGGGAACTTTGCAGGTTGGACCCTCCTTTCACCTTGACCCCTCACCCAGTGAGCCTTGGCTCCTTCAGCCACTCCTAGTGCTGCGTGATTTGAGTCTCAGTTGTACCTTCAATTCTTTCTGACTTGCATTATAAACGTTATAATTTTATTCTAAAAATTGTAATTTTTTTTTTTTTTGCATTTTGGAGGTGATTGCTGCTGTTTAAATATATTTTAAAAATAAATGATAAATAAGCAGATTTAGTGACTGTGCTGCACCAGGTGCTGAGGCCACCTCCCCATTCCCATCATCTGGTGTGTGTGTGTGTGCTGGTATATGAAAGACCTTGGGGATGCTCCAGTCTGAGGATATTGTGATGTCCCCAGCCCCATTAGTCCTTTGATACCGCTGGTTTTGGTCTCAAAACCAGTGGGTTGTGGCTGGCATTGTAGTCAATATTTCACACCCAAGGAGGAACACCCCTCTTCTGAGGCTTTAGAAGCTGACAGCATGGGATAAAATGTGCAGGCACTGAAGTAGTCTGGGGCTGACAGACAGCTGGTCAGGTAGGTCTTGAGGTATGGAAAGCATTTTCCTTTTTTCAGGTCTTTGCTGTCATTTGAGGGACCCATCTGGGTCTCTCAGTGAACAAAGCAGGAAAAAATTACAGTGGGGACATGAGACCCTGTCCAAAAGGAGGACATGACAAGAGGGCCAGAATTAATCTTGCCTGGCTTCCTGTAGGAGGGAAAGTGTGGGGTTCTGTCAGTCATTTCTTCCCTTCAGAGTCCCTGAGACCTTGGCCCCTGGCAGCTGCCTTAGTCTCTTCACTCACAGTGCATCCACAAGCGTATGACATCCTCAGAGCTCCTGTGACACATAAAATGAGGGCGTATCTGAGTGGCCTTTACATCTCTTGGTGGATAATGCAGTCCCCTCTTCTTTCCAACTTCAGGGCGTAGAGCTTTCTCCACTGGAGAAAGGTGAGGGACAAAGGTACTCTTTGAGATAAACTAGAAAGGCAGGCAGGGTGTGCAGAGTTGTCTTGGCAACCCTGTAGGTCTATCCCAGTCTCTTAGCCTGTGGGGCCAGTCTTACAAGAAGCTCAGCATGAAGGTCCCTCTAGTACCCCTCAGTCTTGCCTGCAATTAGATAGGGATGATGATGAGCAGAGGGAACTTCTGGGGAAGTTAGCCTGACCAATTTTGACTTCTTCCTATAGGGATAGCAACAGAGGAGCCAAGTGGGATGGTTGGCTGAACAGAGGGGCCTATAGAACTGGATGGGGCCTTGCAGAAATAGTGGAATTACCAAACTGGGTGCTGGTGCTGGCGGCTATGATGCTAGTTCTGGCCACCCCTGACTGCAGCAGCAAGGCTGCTGCTGAGCTTGCTACATAGAAGAAAGGCACTGTGGACTCTCTTGCCTCTGTGCTCACTGTTATCTTGTACCACAGGTACATATCCATGGTCCTGTCCTGGCTGCTGGGCCTTGCCTCTTGCCATCCCACAGTGGGGCTTTGCTGGCTGACGCCTGCCTCTTCTCCTTGGCCATCTTTTTCTTGATTTCCCTAAAAGAATATGCCAAGGGCTCTTGCAAACAAGTCACAGGTCAGACTCCAGACTATGTCCATACAATTTGATGGTTCTGCTCTGTCACAGGGCTTCAGAGGACTTAGCTGGCCTGCCACTGCCGCTAGTGGCATCTTGATAGCTGTAGTAGGGCTACTGGCTCATCCTGTGACAGTGGAGCCACAGGGTAGACATCATGAGGGAACCAGCAAAGGGGATAAAGACCCTGACCCCACCAGTGGGCCATCACCAGGTATGCAATGATGGTAGTTACATAATGAATCTTGTGGCATCAGAGCTGTGGCAGTGACAGTGCTTTGCTTATCACAAGCATCCTCATGGCAGGCCAGGCAGCTACAGCCGTGGATTCAGCACAGGGCTCGCGGAGGATCAGGCTGGAGCCAAGGAACCACAGGGAAGTGAAAAGACCCAAGGCACAGGACCAGACAGATGCAGCGTACGTGGCTCTGGGAAGAATCTGGCACATGGTCACTTATGTACCACCCAGATGTGACCCCAGAAGTGGAACTTAGTAGGATATGAAAAACAAAGCAGGACACACTATATAAATAGGGACTGCCAGCAGGATCTTGTCTAATCCCTGGAGGCCCAGAAATATTTATGGTACTAAGGCTTCCAAGAATCTGTGTTCTAATCTCAAATTTGGGACTCTCCTCAACATCTCACCGCCAATAACTCTTAATTTCATAAAGAAAACAGTTTGTATGTTATTTTAGCATGATGATTCTCTGTGGGTCCTGAAAATCCAGTGAGAGACTATGGGGAGAACCCCAAACACATGAGGGTCTATTTCCTCTAGCTCAGCCTGTCCCAACTTTAATATTTTGCAAAAAAACCTGTAGGAAGGCCCGCCCTGATGGCACAGTGGGTTAAAGTGCTGCACTCTGAAGCCACTGCAACAAGAGTTCAATCCCTGGCAAGGGAGGTGACCCACATAGTGCGGCAGACCTCTCCTGACCCACCCACTTCTCCCCCTCAACAGTGTCTTTCAGTAGTTCTGCCTGTTCTGCTCCCCACTCTGTCTCTGGTGAAGCCTCTTACCCCCTTTACCTCTAGCCTGTACCCCAGTTCTTTTATGCATAAATAAATGAATTTTAAAAATTAAAAAAGCCTGCAGATTTCATGACTGGCAAGGTAAAGTGTGTCAAGAGATTTTAAATTCAGTAATCATAGAAATAATGCGAAGTCTCCCCTGATCCAAATCCCTACCGCTATTGGCCAGGTGTGTCTAGATGGATGCTCCCGAAGAGCCAGACTTAGGGACTCCTGCGTGCGTGCGCACACACACACTGCCAGCGTCCTCTCAACACTTTGTCAAGGGGTTAGAATCTTGATTTCCCGGCCTTCATTTCGCTCAACTGTTTCCATGACAACTCCACGCTGTAACAGCAGAAACACCAGACTCCTTTGATCCAAAACAAAGCTGGGAAGTCTCGAGACTTTCAGGACTAAAGGAAAAATGTCCGAGAGCAAAAGGCCACGCCCGCGTCTACCTCCTAGCCTCGGTGCCGAAAGCCTTCCACACCCGTGGAAATCATCCCTAATCCCCTACCGCGCCTTAAATCTCCAGAAGCTACCGAGAACGCGCAGGCGGAAGTGAGGTGCCGGACAGGCTATTCGGCAGCACCAGTCCTTTAAATGGCGCCGACAGCCAGCGCGCCCCGCCCCCTCCTCCCAACGAAGAACACCATTGGTTCTTCCTGGCGGCTTCGCTCTTCTATTCGCCAGCGGACTAAGGCCAACGCGGAGATTGGCCCCAAAGTTTCCTTTCGTTTTCCGGTGTGCCCGTGATGGCGACTGTGGACTCTCTGTCGCTCTTCACTGGCCTCGGCCTGAGCGAGCACAAGGCCCGCGAGACGCTCAAGAACACGGCTCTGAGCGCCCAGCTGCGCGAGGCCGCCACCCAGGTGCGAGACCTCTGCCCCTGACCTTCGACCGTGCCCAGCGCCTCGCCGGGCCGGGCCCCAGCCCCGACCTGCCCACCTTGTTTCGCTCTTACCTTTCTCACTCTGCGTGGGGTTTGTCTCCTGACCTCTGTGACTCCAGGCGCATCAGACGCTGGGCTCCACCATAGACAAGGCTACCGGGACGCTGCTCTATGGCTTGGCCTCCCGACTCAGGGATCCCCGGCGCCTTTCTTTTCTCGTGAGCTACATAGCCAGTAAGAAGATCCACAGCGAGCTCCAGCTGAGCGGTGAGAGCCCCCCCTGCCTGTCCTGCCACTTCCACCTCCATTTCTTCCCTTCAGCCTGGACTCCCACCTACCCTTTCTGCCAAGACCCCTGGTGTCTCTCTAGATGCCTAGTCCTGCGCTCACCTGGAAACCAGGCACAGGTATAGAAGGGTCGTTTCTGGGAAGACTGACAGGAGCTGAGGTCTGCAGGAAGCCTCCCTCAGAACATTTCTTTCCTGTGCCCTCGGGCTTCTCTAGTATAAGGCTTAAGTCTTAAGGTTTAAGAAACTAAACTGTAATTGGGTTTTGTAAGATTCCAATCCTGTCTACTTCTGGGAGCTGAGATGCCACAAACTTACTGGCCCTCCTTTCTCAGCTGCCCTTGAGTATGTGCGAAGTCATCCCCTGGATCCCATCAACACTGTGGACTTTGAACAGGAATGTGGCGTGGGCATCATGGTGACCCCAGAGCAGATTGAGGAGGCTGTGAGTCCTTCCCCAGGCGCCTGCTGCTTCCTTAGTACTGACCCTGCAAAGGAGTGGCTGTATTTCTCCACCCAGGAAGACCCAGGGTGAGGGTGTGGATTCCTAGCACATTTCCTGACCACATGGTTTGACCTTCTGCAGGTGGAGGCTGCCATAAATCACCACAGGCCCCAGCTCCTGGTGGAGCGTTATCATTTTAACATGGGGTTGCTGATGGGTGAGTAGGGTTTGAGGCACTGAACTATGTCGTTTCCTCTGGTGATGATTTCTGGGCATGAATGAGAGGGAACTTGGGGTGGGGGGAAGTAGGAACACCAAGTGTTCTGGCTGGGCCCAGGCTCTGGTTCCTGAGTTAGCTAGGACTTTTTCTTGGGGAAGGGGTGGGTAGTGCCCTCCTTTGCCTTTCTGCAGCTCCTTGTGCCCATGTTCCTAGGAGAGGCTCGGGCTGTGCTCAAATGGGCAGATGGCAAAATGATCAAGCATGAAGTGGACATGCAGGTGGGCATCTTCTTGGGTTGAAGCATAGGGCCTAGCATCACTAAGATGGGGCATGGGGAAGGACCTGTTTTGACAGTGGAGAGTAGAGCCTGATAGGGCGGGTCCTCAGTGAAAAACTTGTCTCTGGGTTGTGTCTAACTGGGGGTGAGTTGTTTTACTTGAAACTCTGTTTCATCATCCAGTAAATAGGGGTGATGTGGCCTTCATCTCAGGTTGCTGGCTGGCATAGAATCACGAGTGGTGATGGATGAGGTAGATTGCTTATCTTGATGGTGGGTCCACAGCCACTGTACATGGCAGTTTTTTGTTGCCTAAGCCTGCATGGACCCGCAGGAGGAAAGAAGCCAGCAGAACCATGTGAAGAGCAGAGGTGGGTTGGTCTAGGTAGGTGTTTCAAGGTGGTGCTGGTAGATTGTCCAGAAAGTCCTCAGGAGGGCTGAGTCTCAACCAGTGAACCATAGGAAGAGAACAGTCCTATCCCAGATCTCATTTCTGCTCAGGTCCTCCACCTTCTGGGTCCCAAGACGGAGACTGATCTGGAGAAGAAGTCCAAGGTGGGGGCTGAGCATGGCCTGGGGCTGTGAGAATGGGGGCATGGGTGTGATTTCAGGCTGGGGAAGGAGTGTGTGATCCTAGTAATCCCAACACCCTACCTAGGAGAGACCCTGACCTTGAGCTTCTTTCAGGGGACAAAGGTGCGGCCAGAAGAAACAGACAGGAAGGCAACAAAAGATGTGGTAGAGAACGGTGAGAAGCTCCTGTTGCATTCAGCTCCCTGATTTCTGGGCTTTCCTTAGAGCTCAGTCCAGTCAGGCCATGCCATATTAAATACCCTGCCTTCTGCTGTATGACTAACTCCTGGTATCCTTCGTTTACTTTACCGAGAGACTGGCCTGGGCAACACTGGCTCTGTATCCCTTGTTTCTGAGGTTGGAGGAAGATCTGTTTGCTTTTGCTTCTGCTCTGCTCTGCTCTGCTCTGCTCTGTTGTAGGCTGTGGGTAGTAACAGGTACCCTCCTGAGCTGGTCACTGTTTTCAGAGGATAAATTTTCCTTAGTTTCTTCTCCACAGGTGAGGCTGTTGGCCAGACATTATCTCTGATGGAGCAGCTCCGAGGGGAGGCACTTAAGTTCCACAAGCCTGGTAAGCAGGCAGGGTGAAATGCTTTGGAGGACTGAATCTTAATAGCAATTCTAGCAGCCAGGCCCCTGAGATAGGGAGCCTGGGGCTGCAGCTTGGTCCTCAAATGTGTTCTGGTGCTGGCAGGTGAGAACTATAAGACTCCCGGCTATGTGACCACTCCACATACCATGGATCTACTAAAGCAGCACCTGGAGATCACTGGGGGACAGGTGAGTAGGAATAGTGCCATCAGCAATTGCCCGGGCTGCCTCCATACTGCGTTATCTCACTGATTACTGTAGCCTCCCTGGGAAGGGGCATCTGTTACTTTAGGATAATCTGAACTCTGGCCTAATTTCTCTACTCCCATTCCTTCAATCTCAGGTTCGTACCCGGTTTCCCCCAGAACCCAATGGAATCCTGCATATTGGACATGCCAAAGCCATCAATTTCAACTTCGGCTATGCCAAGGTGTGTGTACCTCCAAGGGATTTGGCAAGCAGGGTGGCTACTTATTGCTGCAAAGACTGCACATGAGAGAGGTGCCCCTGCCTTCCCTGCAGCTCCCATAATGTACCCAGAGTGGACAGAGGCCATGATGGGGAATGGTAGATGTGACAGATACCAAGAATACCCTGGGCTCCTAGGGAAAAACATCTGAGATGAGGCAGTGTGTTCAAATTTGGGGAAATTCTCATTGACGCCTCTCAGACTTAGGAAGAGGCTAGGGTGTCTGTGCTAATTTGTCTAACATATGACTTGTTTAGGGTATTTAGAAATAAATAATAAATGAACTTTTTGAGGGCATTTCCAGTTTTGACATGAGAGAGCTTTGAGAATGTCCCAGTTTGATGAGCTGGACTCTAGGAGTTCATGATGTGGGAGCTGACGGATACTGCAACTCTCCTAGGCCAATAATGGGATCTGTTTTCTGCGCTTTGATGATACCAACCCGGAGAAGGAGGAAGCAAAGTTCTTCACTGCCATTAGTGACATGGTGGCCTGGCTAGGTATGCGCTGGGCAAGGCCTGGGCAGAGCCAGTTATCATTGGGCTTCATTTAGGCTGGAGCCTGTCATTGGGTATCCCTGACTAGTGGCTAATACTGTATCTCATTCTGCTTCAGGTTACACACCTTACAAGGTGACATATGCCTCTGATTATTTTGACCAGCTGTATGCCTGGGCTGTGGAACTCATCCACAGGTGAGGCCAGAGCCATGATGTGGAGCCAGGCAGGCTGACCAGGAAACAAGCTGTGGTTGATGTTCATACCCTTTCCCCACAGGGGCCAGGCCTATGTGTGCCACCAGCGAGGAGAGGAGCTCAAAGGCCACAACCCGCCACCCTCACCTTGGAGAGACCGTCCTATAGAGGAGTCAGTGCTACTCTTTGAGGTAGGGTTGTGGACGAACAGCTGGGTGGGTGGGCCAGGGTGCTGAGGATAAGATGCCCCTGTGTTGAGAGACAGCCTGAGCCCTTGCTCCTCTCAGGCAATGCGCAAGGGCAAATTTGCGGAGGGTGAGGCCACACTGCGGATGAAGCTGGTGATGGAGGATGGCAAGATGGACCCTGTGGCCTATCGAGTCAAATATACACCACACCACCGCACAGGGGATACCTGGTGGGTGTGAGCGTGGGGTGGGGAGGTGGGACACAGGTAGGCCAGAACAGGGCTGGATGGTGGGAACTACTGTCTGTGCCCCACAGGTGCATCTACCCCACCTATGACTATACACACTGCCTCTGTGATTCCATCGAGCACATCACCCATTCACTTTGCACCAAGGAATTCCAGGCCCGGTGAGGGGGCTGGGCCTGCATGGTGGGTGGGACCAATGGTTCCCTGTGTTGGTTCTCTGGTCAAGATAACTGGTCCTGACTCTGTCATCCCACCCTAGACGCTCTTCCTACTTCTGGCTATGCAATACACTGGATGTCTATTGCCCCGTGCAATGGGAGTATGGTCGCCTCAACCTGCACTATGCTGTGGTCTCCAAGAGGAAGATTCTCCAGCTTGTGGCAGCTGGTGCTGTGCGGTAGGTGTGGCTATTTAGCTCACCAAAGACTGGTGGTACTAGTGCCATGTGTTGCCAAAGGAGTTCTTACCACATCTTTGCATACAGGGACTGGGACGACCCTCGGCTCTTCACACTCACAGCCCTACGGCGGCGTGGCTTCCCACCTGAGGCCATCAATAACTTCTGTGCTCGGGTATAGTCTTTCAGCCTAGGTACACAGCTATGGCCTAAGCATGGCAGTCTGTAGTTATGGCTGACTTTTCTGTTAGGTGGGGGTGACAGTGGCACAGACCACAATGGAGCCACATCTCCTTGAAGCCTGTGTGCGTGATGTGCTAAATGACACAGCTCCACGGGCCATGGCTGTGCTAGAGCCATTACAGGTCATCATCACCAACTTTCCTGCTGCCAAGGTAGGTCAGCCTTATCGTGTATGTGTGGGTGAATGCAGCTGGGCCTGGAGAGGGGAGGAGTGCCTCCCTCAGACACCCATCTTCTGCTATAGGCCTTGGACATCCAGGTGCCCAACTTTCCAGCTGATGAGACCAAGGGCTTCCATCAGGTTCCCTTTGGACCTACTGTCTTCATCGAGAGGACCGACTTCAAGGAGGTAAATGGGGGTGGAGGGCCCTGTGTGCTGCTAAGAACAGTCCTGAGGTCCTTACATCACTCCTACTTCAGTTCCTACTCCTTACATCTAGTTCCTACTTCAGACAGACGAACCCCTGCCAGACACAGGGGTGGGAGAGAAGCCTTTTGTACTTGTCTGACCCTTGAAACCTTTGTGTTCATTCATTTTTTCTACCTCTAGGAGCTAGAGCCAGGCTATAAGCGCCTGGCATGGGGCCAGCCTGTGGGCCTGAGACATACAGGCTATGTTGTCCAGCTGCAGAATGTGGTTAAGGTGAGAGTCGGCTGCATCCTTCCCACCAATACCTGCTAGGCTGAGGACTGGAGTGCAACCTGTAGTCTTGGTAGTGTTCCCTAGGTCTGATTGCAGGCCTTTGCCACTCAACTTCCAGGGCCCGAGTGGCTTTGTGGAGAGCCTGGAGGTGACCTGCAGACGTGCTGATGCTGGAGAAAAGCCCAAAGCCTTTATTCATTGGGTGTCACAACCTCTTAAGTGTGAGATTCGCCTCTATGAGCGACTGTAAGTATACAGAGTTTGGGTAGGAACAAGTTAAATATGGGCATTGTCTGTCTGGATTCTGACTTTCACTATGGCCACAGATTTCAGCACAAGAACCCTGAGGATCCTGCGGAGGTGCCTGGTGGATTCTTGACTGACCTGAACCCGGTATGCTCATGGGATATGGAGTGTGAGTGCAGTGAGTCCTTCTGACTGGATGGCCACCTAAGTTTCCTCCCTGCAGGTATCACTACAAGTGGTGGAGGCAGCATTAGTGGACTGTTCTGTAGCCTTGGCAAAGCCCTACGACAAGTTCCAGTTTGAGCGACTTGGCTACTTCTCCGTGGATCCAGACAGTTGTCAGGGACAGGTGATTGACTTTACCTGCCTGCATTCTACAGCAATGATTGGTGGCTGCCATGCACCGTGCCAAGCTCCTTGCCTACATTCCTGTAATTAACCCTTACCACTTGAGATGTAGTTGCTTTTCTGCTGATAAAGAAGCAAGCTCAGTGGTTAAGTCCGTGCACAAACTTTTGTACTGACCCTGCTGTTCTCACACTGCAATGTGCAGGGCAGGTTACAGAGATTATTTTTATCCTTATAAAATGGAAGCCCAGAGCCATCCAGTCCCTTACATAAGTCACAAAATTATTGTGAACTTGTTTCCTGACCCTCAGCTGCTCTGGAATGAGGAAGGAGTAGAAGCGAGGTGTCACTGTTGTGAGACCCTCTTGGGCCGCCTGACCAGCTACTGACTGGGTGGTCATTCTTCCCCTTCTGCCCTCCAGCTTGTCTTCAACCGGACTGTCACACTGAAGGAGGACCCAGGAAAAGTATGAGCTGGCAGCCCTATGGACCTACCTCATCCTCTTGGAGGCTAGTGGTACCCATACTCCATGTCAATAAAGAACAGCAAAATTGCCCTGGAGTCTGCGTTATGAGTCTGCCCTCCCAGACCTGTGGGCTTATAGACGTGGGGTTTGGAGGTGGTGGGAAGGTACACTGCACACACAGCAGTACTGACAACTTTGAACCCCTGGTACACTTCTTGGTGCTCAAGAGCAAGGGCCAGGCTGGGCCTGATAACATGCTGCCACCGCCGTCCTGGGACTCTCTTCCACCTGTAAGAACCCTGTGCCTTGGGGATCTGTAACTTTGTGTCTGCTTCATGCCCAGATACATGAAGAGAGGCCTGGCTCCCAAGCCCATCCTTCAACAAACACTGAGTGCTATTATGTGTCAGACTCGGTGAGATGTGTTAGGGTCACCCTCTAGCTGGGAAGGCTGGGCACTGCAGGGCGTGCTCCCTGGCCTGGAGGAGGTTCCTGGCCCAGCCAGGGTCTCCCGAAGGCTATGCAAGAAGTGGCTTTGGCAAACCCAGAAGGACTAGAGGATGTCTGCCAGGCCCCCCACCTGGGGAGCTTGGGGAGTTATGGCAAGCTGCAGGCGTGTGGCCTGCATGCGCCTGCAGCTTTAAAGCCCTCCACATTTTCCCTGTATACAAACACCAGGTTACCCAAGGCCTGCTTTAAGGTGGACTGACTGTCGATGTATAAACTAGGATGATGGGAAACTGCGGGTGCCCAGAAGCTAGGGAATCCAGGAGGAGAGCCAGCGGGGCTTTCCGGGCAGGACAATCCTGGGGG
The DNA here is from genome assembly GCF_000260355.1 of Condylura cristata. Taxonomy (NCBI): domain Eukaryota; kingdom Metazoa; phylum Chordata; class Mammalia; order Eulipotyphla; family Talpidae; genus Condylura; species Condylura cristata. Next base: position 61,563,549 of record NW_004567105.1, read on the forward strand.
CGCCGGGCCTACACTAAGGGGCTGTGGGGACCACCTTAAGCGAGAGGCTGGGCCCCGCCCATGCTGGGTTTGTGCAAGCTAAGGAGGCCCCGCCGGCTGGCGGAAGGTGGGTCGGGAGAGCTAGCTCCCAGCTCAGGCCGCCAGGCCTCCCCAGTCTAGGCCAACCTCCAGTGCAGGCTCCGCCTCTCATCGAGGGGCGTCTGGGGCGGGGCGCTCCGCCCCACACCCAGGACTCACCGCAGCCCAAGCCAGGCCTCCCTTCTCGGTAGAAGCGTTCCCTTTAAGTCTGGTCAGAAGGCAGTCTCAACTCTCGCGGGATCCGAAGCTCCTATTATCGCGAGAGAGGCATTCGGCACCCATTGGCTGTGAGGGTTGAATGTAAGATGGCGCCCAGGGAGCTGTGAGGAGAAAATCCTGTCGGTCTTGGAGCGGCTACGGCAGAACCGGGGCCCCGAGCGGTGCGGCGGGGCCGGCGGCTAGAGAGGCAGCGGCGACGGCGGCGACGTCGCCGGGTGAGGGTTATAGTGAAGGCAAGGATGCGGCGAGGCTGCGGGCCTAAAACAGCGGGCCCACCCCACACAACGGCGGGCGGGGGCGGGCGGACCGCTACCGCTGGGCCCAGGAGACCTCGGGGCGGTTCCGGAGCGGAGAACGTCCCTGGGCTCGCGCGCCCCCGCCCCTTGGGTGGGGGAGGGGCTGGTCGGGGTTTTGGGTGGGCGCGGCGCGGGAACGCGTGCTGGTGCTCGCGCTGGCTGGGCCTGTTTATGCGCGCGCGCGCGCTGTGCGGCTCTCCTGGCGCGCGTGGCCGCCGACGTGCGCGTTCTTGGCCCGGATATCGGCTCCTGGAGCTACGGCCCGTGAGCAGGAGCGGCTTTCTGAGGCGCGCGCCCGCCCGCGACCCCCGGCTTCGGAGCGCGCGCTGTGCTGTTGGGTGGCGGCGCTGCCGCGAGGGCGCGCAGGACACCCCTGCTGAGCCGAGGGGCGGCGGGAGGGCGGCTCTCTGTGAGGATGGTTCGGGTTGGGCCCTTCCTGCTCTGGTGACGTCCCCAGACCACTGTGGCCTAGGCCTGGGGAGAAACCAACCGGCTTTGCGGTCTGGCTTTCGTCCCCGCTCTTCTCTTAGGAGGGCGAGATTGCTCGTTCTCCTCTAAGAATGCGATGACCCCGAGGACCATGTACTGGGTGGGTGCTTGGAGGAGAGGGTTGCAGTGCTGGTGAAACTGAACCATGTTAGTCTGCGAAAGCAGCGAGCCCCCTCGAGTTTCCATACCTTGTTCTGGTGCTTTGTGCTGGGGCGCGGAGGAGGGGGGCGGCGGCCGGCCGGCGGGGGGAGGTTATACTGCAAGAACGTACAGCCTTACTTGCTTTCTTGTCATTAGAAAGTAATTATTCCATAAGCGCAGTTCCCACACGTCACCGTTGCGCTCTGGAAGGGGACGTTGTGAAACTACCCAAGCTGTGAAATATTACTTCAAATCCTTAATGCAGTCTTTTCTTCTGTGTGAGTGGGAGGGGCTTACTTGTTTGTACTCAGACTAAGGACCCGCTACTTGCTCAAAAAGTTGCCCGGGACAAAATTGAATAACCTGAAATGCTTTGCAAAATTCCCCATCCAAAATTCCTAAAATCTGTCGGTGTATCGCTGCATAAGTCACCTTTAATACTGAATTTCCATCCTTTTAGGTTTGGTTTTATTTTATTTTTTAAAAAAATCCCACAGTCTTCTGTTACGGTGCCAGCGGAGAAATAATACACCCCAAGACAAAACAGTTGCTAATTTATGTTTTGTAGTCTTGCTTCATTAAGTTTTAAGAAAAAAGAGGCTAAGAGTAAGTAAAATTAGCGATCAAATCAGATAATGGTGGGGGGTAGTTCTCTTTCTAATACTGTATTTTAAGAACAAACTTAAAGAATAAAAAGAGGCTGAGGATGGAAAGAACTTCTTTGTTCTATCTTCTTCAGAATGTTACAAGTCTTAAGAACTCAGGACAAGCAGCAGAAATACATGCAACATGGTGACTGGTGAGTTAAAATGTTCATATGCTGGGAATATGTGTGCAGTTGTTTCCTGGTAATACTGAAACATTACAAATCCTGTCAGTCATTCTGGGTGCTGTCTGCCAGAAACTACTGGGTGCTGGAAAATTGAAGCTGTGGAAGAACTGCATCTTTGCAATCAGTTATAGTTTGCTGCTTAAACAGCTTTTAAAATATAGTCAGAACAACATTCAGGGTTTAGCATGACAAGGCATCAGCTTTTCTAAGACCCTAAAAGGTTCAAAGAAAAGCAGTCAGGTTGAACTATATTAGATTACACTTAGAAGTTCAGTACACCTTTCGGATTTGCTTGTTCTGGAATCGTGTTTAACTATTAAGTTCTAAATCTCTATTTTAAGTTGGTCCTTGCATATTTTTTTTGTAAGCTCTATCTAATAGATGCCCTACTTTTAGTGCTCTGTGATGAATAATTTGTGTACCTCTCCATGAACCTCTGCCTTCCCACATCTCCCTTTCAGCTTATATTGCCATTTCAAACAAAAGATTGTAGTACATTTGAATTGCTCCAAAAAGGTAGCCAAAGTCAGGGAATTTAGGTGTGGCTGTCTTCCATTATGACAACTTCAGTATCAGGGATGTCTTCCTTCAAGCTTGCATGCCTTTTAATTTAATCAGTTGTGATTTGACCTTGCCACATTCTTCTTGCTGTCTACTTGTTAAATGACCAGGTACCTTATCCTGTAATGGTCTTTAACTTCCCTTCCTCAGAATGAGATGCTAAATGAACACCTGTTCATTTCTGTTACTTTGTATATATTGTCTTATATTTTGTTGCAGATATGTTAAGTCCTCTCCAGGCTTCCTTTATGTGCTGCTGCTTTTTTTTTTTTTCTTTTCACGTTGGATTGTGATTTCTAGTTGTGGATGCATGAAGGAATGATAGATCAATCCACTTAACTGTTTTCCTGAAAGGGGAAGAGAATGGTCTTTTGGTCTCACACTTTTGACCACAGCAGAACTGTAGGCAGAGCTGTTTGGACTGTGTCAGAAAGTTTTTTTATTATTTGTGAAATGTTTATATATAAACTCATATGCTTTGTATATAACTTAATTGATCTAACGAAAAGTCACCTCTTCATGAAATAGAATATTGCCAGCATCCCCGAACCTTTTCGTGAATCTTTTCATGGTCACAAGCTTCTAAACTCATAGAAACAACTGCTATTCTGACTTGTGTGAGAATAAGGTTCTTTTTCTTTTTCAAGTTACCATCTTTATATTCGTCACCAATATAGTTTTGTTTGCTTTTTCATTTTCAGTGAAACCATGCTGTATTTCGCATCTTTTAGGATTGTGAAGTTTATACACAGGGTGCATTCCTAGTTCATTCCCACATATGTATAGTATTTTGTATATGAATATACCATAATTTATTCTAATATTGATAGACATTTAGATCAGTTTCTGTTTTGAGGCTATTATTAACAATGCTGCTGTGAACATTCATGTTTCAGTATGTCTTTGTATATGTGTGTGTCATGTACACCTAGGAATCAGTCTTTGGTAGGAATGTGACCTTAAGTTCCCAGTTGAAAACAGGTTGTCCAAAAATAGAGCCCATGGTGAAACTTCCCCTATATAGGGGCATCTTTGGTGAGGCTTGGGGCAGATAAATGGCTTAGTAGGATAATTTCTATTACAAACCCTAGAGTGGGTTAGTATTGAGTCATAGGGCGAACTCTGCCATTGCAGCCTGAGATTGATTCCTGGCAGGGAGACTAGACCTGACAACCTGAAGTTGTGGTTAACAGTGCTTTAGCAATTCCATAAAATGGATATCCTTTTCCCCCCATGGGAATGTGTTTTTCAAACCAGACTTAGAAGCCATTGCTAGAGTAGATGTGAGCCTTGAGAGGGACCCAAGAGCATGACTGTTGCATAAACAGAAAGAGGCAAGGCTCTGAGTCTGCTCCACTATCTTCTCTTAGTTCATCATGTATTCAGCAGACATTCTGCAAAGCTGTATGGAAAACTGGGAACAGGTATATATGAGAGGGCTTACTTTGTTATCTAACTGTTGAAAGAAAGAAAGAAATTAGACAGGTCTGTTATGGAGTGACCATTCTGACACTATTTAATTTCTACTAATTAACAAATTAATTATAAAAATAATTTCCATATATTGAGGGTCTGTTCTTTGTTAGGCATTGTGCTAAGCTCTAGGAGAAGGAGGTAAAGAGATCAGTGATCAGTGTGTGCATACAAGTGAAAATTTCCTGGGTCTATAGGTGGGAGATTGCTTATTGTTTTGCAAAGCAACTATACTTAAAGTATTCAGAAGCAAATCAGCATTTACAGACTTTGCCACTCCAGTAAGCACCTATTTCTCTTTTTTTTTCTATTTCTGACTCCCAATTGTGTTCAACTATCTCTCCAGTGTTGTTTTTCAGAAATACTTTAGTTATTTTATATTTTAGTACTTTTTTCTTAGATCATTGCTAATTGTTGGACAGTATGTGATTTTTTTTTTCCCCCTTCAGGTTGGGGGTCACCATAGTTATCACATCACCGTAGCTACTCATGTTTTTCTCATACCTTTCCCAGTGCTGTTTCACCCCTCCCCCTCTTCTGGATGCCTCATATCAGTGGTCAGCATTCACTTTTCTTGTTTGTCATTTTGTTTAGTTTCTTTATATTCAACATACAATTGAAATATCTGACTTAAGAAAGTTTTTGTTTCCTTCTGATTTAAATTATTTAATGCCCTCACCAAGTCTTTTGACTTGAAGCTAATAAAGAATCTTGCTTCTTACAGGGTTATACAGAGTAGTTTCTTTAAATTTATCCATTATTACGTAAATTTCTGGGTTTTTTGTCTTTAAAGAATTTCAGTTTTTGAGAACATCATACTACGATCAACCAAAATGTTTGTATTTTGTATGTCTGTTACCATTACTGTGGTGTAACTACTGGACAAAAAAGATTGTTTTTTAATTACCTTTTTTTTAAATGTATGTAATTAGATAATACTTGGGTATAGAAATACAGTTTTATATTTTTGCCTGGGACCTTCCCTGGTCACTAAATACTAAAAAAAAATTGACAGAGTAGCAGCAGAGACTCCTTCAGGTATTAACATGCTATTTCAAAGTTGCTGTGTTAAGAGCAGCCGAATTGCACACAAAAAGCTTGTAAACAGACTGTCTCCCTGTGAATTTGGTGTATAATCGCAGCAGTATTTCAAGTCAGTGAGTAAAGGGATTCCAGTAATGTTTGTAAAATAATTAGATTTTTACCTCATACTTTGTAAAATAGATTCTATATGAATCAAAACATTGTATGGAAAAATTACACTGTAAATTATGACATTATACATGAAGAATGACCTGATCCTAAAGAGTAAAGAGGAATTTTTCTAAGCAAAAAAACCAAAATAAACATCACTGCTGAGAATTTAATTTTTATTAAAGACTTGTTTATTTTTATTCATATAGAACTGGGGTACAGTCCAGAGATGCAGGGGCAATGAGAGGATTCACTAGAGACTGCGAGGAGCAGAACAGGCAGATTGACAAAGTACATTGTTGAGGGGAGCAGTAGGTGAGACGGGAGAGGCCTGCTGTGCCATGTAGGTCAGCTTCTTGGCCAGGGATGGAACTCATGCTGAAGCATCTGCAGCCAGCTTCAAAGTGCTGTGCCTAAACCCTTTGCACCACGAGGGAGGGCCCTGAGAATTTAATTTTTCTCAGTGTTTTTACACTATTCATTGGTTAATATGAACTGTCTTTTAAAAATACTCATTTACTGGGCCCTCCCTGGTGGCGCAGCGGGCTAAAGCACTGCACTGAGAAACTAAAGCCACTTCCGCATGAGTTCGATCCCCGCCTGCCCCGGAGGTGACCACATGGCGTGGCAGACCTCTCCTGACCCGCCCGCTGCTCCCCTCAGCAGTGTACTTCATCGATCTGCCTGTTCTGCTTCCCGCTCTGTCTCTGGTGAAGCCTCTCACCCTCCGCATCTCTGACCTGTATCCCAGTTCTGTATGAATAAATAAATCTTTAAAAAAAAAAAAATACTCATTTACTTATGCTTAAAAGAACAGGCCAGAGGTACGAGGGTTTGTGGGGGGGAGGGTGTTGGTGAGAGACAGTGAACCAGAATAGGCAGACCAGCAGGCATGATAGGAGAGGTCAGCTATGCCATGTGGGTCACCTCCCTGGCCAGGGATCGAACTTGTGCTGCTGTAGCTGTGGATAGCTTCATAGTGCTGAGCTTGAACACCTTAGGCCACCAGGAGACCCTAGTATGAATTATTTAAACATATTGTAAGGCTTATTTTTCTTTCTAAACAGACCTTTTGTGTCAGGTCAAACTTGTTTTAGTATAATTTCATTATTGGGATATGTCAATACAGTGGGTATGAAGTAAGCAACAAAAAAAGGTGGCCTTTTCCATTAATTTCTTTATTAAGTACTACTCCATTGATTTCATTATTTTAAAATATTTTTTGGCGCCCTATAATAAAGTGGTCCTGAGATGATTTTGTTGACTTGTACTGAGTCAGTGAAAAATCTCCTGGGGACTTAATGAAAGAAATAAATCTCTTTGAAGCAAAGAATTCTGCTTGAAGCTCACCTTGCAGTAGACTCTTGAGCTTGGATCACTATCCAGGGGTTTATACTTCAGAATCTGAACTACTTACAACATGGCTAGCTATTGCTGTATGTTTTTATCAGCATATTCCTAAGATTTCCATAAGGATAGAGGAGAATATAATGAACCTGTGTTATGAGCCTTTATCAACATTTTTTTAAAACTTGTTGAATTTTTCTTTCATGAAACTTGCTTTTTTCCCTTTTTTACAATAAAAACTTAAAGAATAATCTTCATGACTTTATGGCAGATATTTTCCCAACCTTCCTTTCTAAGAGCTGAGTGTCTTTCTTGCCTTTCTGCTGAAATTATATTTGGATTAGAGTTGCTTGTAGTAACTTTTTGAAGACAGTATTCTAGATAAAGGATTTGTTTACAGGAGCAGAATGGTTTTTACCATTTTTGGAACCTTATTAAATGTTCTGAGTTTTATTTGGTATAAAGTGTTATATTCTAAAACTAAAAGATGGATTAAACAGCACTGTCCTTAACACAGTACTTTTCAAAAATAGAGGACATGAGACTCATCTCCTTAGCTTACATCGTGGGAAGTGTAGAAATATTCTAAAAAATAATGCATTTACAAATAGAGGTTTAAAATTATCAAAATGATAATGGGAAAAAATAAAGATAAAAATGATTGTAAGGGGTTGGTGAGGAAGATGATTTAATTGTCATAAACTCAACTTTTCTTAAAGGAGAAATCAATGTTTAAAATTGGTAGACTACGAATCAGAGAGCTGATGCTGTGTGTACTTTTCATTTTATACCTTCCTATACTATTTGAACATTTTTTTTTCTTAGAAAAAATGGATGCATTACTTTTACCCCTTTAGAAAATCTCTTTCTCCCCCCAAAGAAAAAAAAAACCAACTTGTGGAATTCTACATTGGAAGCTGAAAAGAGCTGTTTTCTAGGAAGAAATGTTGGTACAGTTCTCCTTCCTACTTAACATTAGCCTTCATATGAGGCTTAAACCTCTTGAATTACTGAACTTGAGAAAGAGCAAAGAGAAGTAAGGTCACTAGGAGAGTTGAACTTCCTTCACCAAACAGCATTTAAGTGAAGGTTTTTAGGGTCCCCCCCTGGTGGTGCAAAGGGTTAAAGCACAGCACTATGAAGTCTACCAAAGCCACTGCAGCAGGCCAGGCGTTTCATGCCCTGCCAGGGAGCTGACTCACATGGTGCAGCAGACCGCTCTTGTCTCACCCGCTGCTCCCCTCAGCAATGTATTTCAGTCAGTGACTATTCTGTTCCCTACTCAGTCTCTCTAGTAAATCCTATCACCCCCACACACTCCCCATACCTCTGGCGTGTACCCCAGTTCTTGCTTGCATAAATAAATAAATCATTTTTTTAAATGAAGATTTTTTAGTTTTATAAAGTTAATTTGCATTGTTTCTGTACTTCTGTTTGCTCATATTTATTTTCTCCCAGATTTGAGACAGTGTTTTTTGCTGAATGATTCCCTATACTTAAAACAAAAAAAGTAGGCCCTTCCTGGTGGCACAGCAGTTAAACGGGTTAAAGCTCAGCACCCGTTCATAGCAGCCACTTCAAGCACAAGTTCGATCCCCAGCCATGGAGGTGACCTACATATTGTGGCAGCCCTCTCCTGACCCACCCGCTGCTCCCCTCAGCAGTGTACTTCGTTGATCTGCCTGTTCTGCTCCCCACTCTGTCTCTGGTGAATCCTCTCACTGCCCCTGCACCTTTTGCCGTACCCAAGTTCTGTATGCAGAAATAAATAAATCTTTTTAAAAAAAAAAGTAGCTTTGGCACATATCTAGGATTATAGCAGAGAGTCTTATTTTAAAAAGATTTATCTTACTTATTTATGCATACAAGAGTTACGGTGTAGGCCAGATGTGTGGGGGGCTGAGAAGATTTGCCAGCGACAGACTGGGAAGCAGAACAGGCCAAGTGACTGAAATACACTGCTGAGGTGGGTAGTGTGTGGGTCAGGAGAGGTCTGCTGCATCATGTGGGTCACCTCAAACTCACGCTTAGCAGTCCCTCTGTTTTTTTGCCACTAATTGTGAAAATAAATTTTGAAAAATGTAAAGTTTAGTTGATCTCCACTGTTTAATTATGGGTAAAAAACTGATAAATGTCATCATGGTTGAGAATTGGTTAATGGGTATCCTTGTCCTTTTTGTCCCCTTTTGAGCATAAGGCTTTATGTAATTAGGTGTAGAGTCACGTGTTCTGAACTTATTGAGTCTGTGTTCTGAGAGATGCTGTCTCCCCACCCCCCACCCCCCCATACCTTCTGAAGCAAATTCCAGCAGTGATGCACATAATAAAGGGAAGCTTTGACAGATTTCTGTGCCAGTGTAGTCAGTTGCGGGTCATAGGCGCTGTTGTGGCCTTATCTGAATATGTACTGTAGGGGTAGTGTGCTTGGCTGTATGCTGTTCTTATTCATGTATCATGACCTCATTGATAGCTTAATCTTAAAATCTTGTAGCAGACCTCCTAATTTTCTACTCTGGAAGCCCCTATAGCAGAGAGAAGGGAGTGCTGGACAAAGGAGAAGAAAGGTGAGAATGGAACAGAAATTTCAGCGGACAAGAGGCCATCAGCCTTGGATGGCTTCACCTTGCACTCCTCTGGCCTGAGCTTGCTAATCTCTGTACTTTATTGTGCTTGGAGCTTTATGAGAAGTGGAGGCTCTTCCTGAGAGTAGTCGCGCAGAAATTTTGGCTTTAGATATAATGAGTTATATATAATGAGGTGTAATTTCTTTGTTTATGAAGAAATATATTTATAATGTATTATGTGCATTGTTAAAGAGTTGTTCCTGTGTCTATTTTTTTCAAAAGTAGCTGAATATAAATTTGTATACTATGTTTAAACAGCATCTCACTGAAATTTTGCTGGTGTCTGTGAACTAATGTTAGTAAGGATCATACTTTTTTCTTTGATCTCATTCTTGTCATGGATATGTAAGCCCCACCCCCACCACGTTTAAATTAATCGTTTATTAGGGAACAGCATAAGATGATTTGGTTGTAAATCATAGTTGTTACAAGAACAAAGGGTCATACTTCTTCCTGTTCCACATTGAATTCCAAATGAATAGGTGTATGTGAAGCACCTACCCAGTGTCAACCATTCAGAGAGTACCATAGCATGGTGTTGTTAGAGCCATTTGGAAGGGGTGAAAATGATTACCTATATACATATATACTTTATATCCTTAACATTAGGCAGAACCTAATGAAAGCCAGTGAGAGACTGATTATTTCTAGCCTGGTTGCTCAAGAAATCACTTCTCTAGACACTTGAGCTTTACTGAGAGTCCTTTTTGGCCCAAAAAATTCACTTGGTTGTGTTATTCTCTTCTCCTGATACTTCTTTGTTCTGGAGGTGGTACTGGCACTGATTGAGAGAGAGTAGTAGGAAAGCAGAAGAGCACTAGTAGTCTACAGGTAGACTGGAAGATTGTCCCTCAGGTAATTGAGTTACTAACCACTCCTGCATATTAATTCTTAAGGTAAATACCTCAGTGAAAAACTTTCAGAATTGATTTCTGAATTATAGTCATGATCTAGTTAGTTAAGGCACTGTTCGACCCCTTCCCCTAGTTATTTCAGTAATGTTAATTAGCATGGTCTATGTCAGGTTCTATTTTCCAAGTGCTTTGTATGTATTTAATACTTGTGTCTGGGAGGTAAAAACTGTTTTATGCCCATTTTGTAGATGAGGAAAATAAGCTTAACTAACTTGTCCAGGGTTTATACAGCTAAGGAGAAATTAAACTGGAATTTCAATCCAGGCAGACTCTCTACCAAACTCATATTCTAAACTAGTAAGTTGTGCTACAAAAGAAGATGAGCAGTATATGACAAAATGGGTTTTGGAGTTTCTAATGGGAGTGAAGAACATATGCCCTCTCTCGGATTTTGCCACAGGTAGGTGGCATACCTGTCCGTTCACTGTAGGACAAAGTTGGCTGTGGAAATGGAAGGTGTGAGTAGAAATCTGCTCCTTGCTAGACCCTTCAGATGGTCACGGAGCAGTTTTGCATGTGATTTTATTTCTGTCTAGTTTACTGCTTTGCTCTGCAGAGAAGATGGGATTGGCCTAGCACTGGATGGAGAGTGTTTTCAGTCTGTTTCATTTAGTACTATGGTGCATGCTTTTGTTTTTTTTTTTTTTTCAGTGTGATTGTTTAAGAAAATGGAAACAATTTTCAAATGCCATTAACTGAAAAAATGAGGTGGTGTAATAAAGCTTTTATTTTGGATTCCAGATGTATACAGCTGCCCTGAAAATTCCATTCTGATACAAGAGTGATTGCTCTGTGCATTTCAAAATATAAAAACAATATCGTAATTTTGACTTTTGTCCATTTATTTTTAGGAACCTTAAAGACTCTGCAATATGAATAATTCTTTGGAGAACACCATCTCCTTTGAAGAGTACATCCGAGTGAAAGCGCGGTCTGTCCCGCAACACAGGATGAAGGAATTTCTAGACTCTTTAGCCTCTAAGGGGCCAGAAGCCCTTCAGGAGTTCCAGCAAACGGCTACCACTACCATGGTCTACCAACAGGGTGGGAACTGCATTTACACAGACAGCACTGAAGTGGCTGGGTCTTTGCTTGAACTTGCCTGTCCTGTCACCACCAGTGTTCAGCCACAAACCCAGCAAGAACAGCAGATCCAGGTTCAGCAGCCACAGCAGGTTCAGGTAAAAGGAAAATGTTTCGATAAAGCTTATTTGGTACTTTATTTGCTTGTTTTGGTTATTAGGAACACTGTATCCTTATACAGAGGTCAGAGGTTATTTTCACTACAAGGAATAGTCTATTTGTTTGAAACATTTTATTTAGCACAAAAGCTTTCATAATTAATGCAGATTAAAAATATTTGTACCACTGTAAACTAAAAATACCACAGATACTTGCCATTTGTTTTGGAGAATTAAACTGTAGGAATTACAGGTCTTCTTGGAACTGGATTTGGATATGGCACAGCTGTGTGTAACTGAAAGCTTCCCTTCTCTCACTTGTCCTGAGCAGGTCAAGAATATAGACCTTGTCTCATTACTAAAAGCATGGGACTTGTTTTAAAATGGAAAGTGGCCATATTTTAGTTATAATTACTTAGTTGTGTGGTTTTGTGTCTCAGGTCACCTGTAGATTTTTCTAGGTTGCATTTTCTGTTAATAAGAATCAAGAAATAATGCTAATTGGTAATAAACTTAGTGAAAGGGGAATTAATACATTTGCAGAGAAGGAAAAAGTTTTCCTCTTGGGGAGTGGGGTGTCCTTATGTAAAATTAACAGTTTCTTCCAATTACAAATACTGCTTTCTTGCTACTGTCTTTGTGATTACATTTCATTTTGTCCTTGATGCTTTTTTTTTTTAACAAGGAGACTAGAAAAGGAAGTGAAACATAATAGAGGGATAGGAGTGTGGAGAGGTAAATCTGGTGAGGTAGAAGATTTGACCAATTCCCTTACCTCTTGGGAATGCAGGCAGGTATATTGGAAGAACATGGGCTCTGGAGTTGCACTTGTCTTTATTTGTTGACTGACCTTAGACCTTTTAGCCCTGATTTCTTCATTGTCAAATAGGGGTAATACCATTTAGTAATTAGAATGAGATAATCAAGAAGAAAGCATATGACACAGTCTTTGTGTATTCCAGTCTTTATTAAAGAAGGAAAGTAACATAAAAGAATACTGCCTTTTTGGACCTCTTTGTCATAATATTAAATGGGACCTCTTTGTCATAATATTAAATGGGATTTGAGTTTGAATGCTATTTGAGGCATTATGTTCAAGACATTTAATTCAAATCATAGTTGTTTAAAGGCAGAATAGAATAATTTTTAAAAATTATTTATTTGTACATACAGAACTGGGGTACAGGCCACAGGTGCAGGGGCCGTCAGAGGATTCACCAGAAACAGTGGGAAGCAGAACAGGCAGACTGACCAAACACTGCTGAGGGGAGCAGCAGCGAGACAGTAGAGGTCTGCTCCGCCTTGTGGATCACCTCTGGGACTGGGCTTGAACTGGCACCAAAGCGGTCTGGCCAGCTTAGCAGTGCTGCACTTTACTGTTGTGCCACCAGGGAGGATCAGAATAATTCTGTAATTTTAGGTTGTTTTAGAAAGCCATTCTAAAGAAACAATATAAACTCTCAACTCACTTTTCTCAATTTTTTATTTTACCCTGGAAAAATCCTTGAAATAACTGTCAGGACTTGGGGGAACTCCTCATAAAAAGTATTTCCCTTATAGCCCACAGAACATAACCTTTTTTAGCAAGTTTGAGAATTAACTCAATAATAATTGTCAATCTTCTTTTGATAATTTTTTTCTCCCTATGTATAGATCTATATTTTAGCCAGCTTGTTAGGCTACTTTTCTTTTGTACTTCCTTTTCTTAATATATTATTAGTTTTAATTCATGTGATTAGTATAGGTAGAGGTAAAACTTTCTTTTCCTTTAAAAAGTTTTGTTTTGAGGGTTTTTTATTTTATTCAAGTTACATATGTTAATCATATAGGAATCTTAAGTTTACAGTATATAATATATGCAAGAATAGTTCCTCCCCCCAAGACACACACTTAATTAAAGTTAAAAATGACTTTTAAGGCCCTCCCTGGTGGCACAGTGGGTTAAAGCGCAGCACTAAGAAGCTAAAGCCACTTCCGCATGAGTTCGATTCCCGCCTGCCCTGGAGGTGACCGCATGGCGCGGCAGACCTCTCCTGACCCGCCCGCTGCTCCCCTCAGCAGTGTACTTCGTAGATCTGCCTGTTCTGTTCCCCTCTCTGTCTCTGGTGAATCCTCTCACCCTCCACATCTCTGGCCTGTACCCCAGTTCCATATGAATAAATAAATAAATCTTAAAAAAAAAAATGAGTTTTAAGCTACACCTCTTGGACCAAAGTTTAGTTAAGCTTAACTTACCTTTCTTGAGACTATATCTCTTCATTAGTTTTAAAAACTTAACGGCAAATATAATTTCATTAATAACTGACTTAAATAGAGTTTAATTTTTCTATAAATTGACTTTGTAGATTTAACTAAATATTATAAATTGATCCTAGCTAATGTTACATGAAAACTGACAGTCTTAATAAACAACCAAAACATAAGCCTAATGATAACAATAATATGGCTGAAAGTACAACTTTATATATAAGGCTGAAAAAAACATTTCTGAATGACAGCAGACTCAAAATACAGGCATAGTAGTTACAGAATTATTGTAATTATATGTTGATTTCTTGATCAGTTATAGGCCTTACATGTGCTTTAAAAGTATAATTTTTGAAACTAAAGATAGCAAATGAGACATTTGCTATGAGGGATTAAGTCATATTTCAGTAGCTCTAGCATTTGTACCCAAACTGTTTCAACTCCAGCCTGTGCTTCTAACTAGTATTGCAAATAAACAAAGAACTCTTACAAACTAGAAAAAAGTAATCTAGTAGAAAAATAAATGGGAGATGAAGACATTACATGGAAATATAGATGGTGCTAGCAAGCATATTGAGATATTCCACTGTTGATTATGGAAGTGTAAATTTTCATAATGAAATATATTTATCAAACATGAAGACAGTGGTTAGTGTATGCTGTCAAGTTACCTCCAGCCTCTGCAGCCTGAGTTTGAACCCTGGCCAGGAAGCTAACCCATGTGGAGCATCAGACTTCTCCTGTCTTGTCTGCTGCTCTCCTCAGCAGTTTATTTCAGTTGATCTGCCTATTCTGCTCCCCACTCTGTCTCTAGTGAATCCTCTCACCCCCTGCACCTCTGACATATTTATGTATGCATAAATAACTAAAATCTTTAAACAAAGAAACACAAAAACACAAAAATTGTACCAGAGCAGCAAGGATATGAGGGGGTAAGTAACTTCTGTGGAAGTGAAATTATTAGTAGTTGTCACTTGTTTTAAGTATATATACCATTCACCTTGCATTTGTGTTCACAAATGTATGTACATAAGAACATTTACAGCTGTGATGCTTAGAGTAATATTAGAAAGAAGTCCTCCTTCATTAAGGGAAATGGGATTTAATGATGATTTAGTGTGTTGACCTGTGCAGCTTTTAGAACTAAGTGGGTCTATGAACTTGGACAGGTTGTTGAGTGACGAAACTGGCATAATATCTGATTTTTAACATATGTGAAAAGTAGTAGTCCTTGAAAAGTAGTAGTATAGCCTGAAGCAGTAATTGGGCTTAAGCCTGGGGTGCTAAGGAGGAAAGCTTGAATTTTTTTTAATTCAATATGAATGACTTTTGAATTAAAAAATAAAAGTGTTGCTTGGGGTTACTTTGTTTTGATTTTGTAGATATAGGTCAGTGATTGTTAACATTTTTTCCCTATCCCAGACATCTCAATTTGTCTGTTTATGTCTAATATCCTTTGCTTGATGTTTGGGTACAGCAGTGAACAAGACAGAAAGGTCCCTGAGCTTGTGGAGTGTACATTCTAGTTCGAGGAGAGAGATGAGAGATAATGTAAGAAAATCTTGTTATAAAGTGGCAAATGTAAAGGAGAAAAACAAAGCAGATGGGAATGGCCAGGGTAAGTAAAACTCAACGTGCTGTTGACATTTGGGTTAAGACAAAGAGAGTTGGCATATAAGGCTTGTTAATACAGTTATCTGAGGAAAGAGCATTCCAAACCAAAATTCTCCAAGTGGAACCTGCTTGTTTGAAAATGGCAAAAAGGCAAGTGGTGCTACAGTGCACTGGAGGGGTGACTTGTGTCTGCTGAAATACAGGTTGAACATAAAAAGACTCTTTGTCTGCTAACCTAACCTTTTTGATAAGAATAAAAAATTATGCTTTTGTGTTTTGAAATTTCAAAAACAGTTTACTATCTTTGAAAACTGAGACTGTATGCTAGATTGCTTACTTAAAACCATCTGTTATCACCCCTAGAGAATTTGTTCTGACCTAATGACTTTCTCATCCATTCACCCAAGAAACAACACATAGATTGTTGGATTTGATAAAGTAATGACTTCATTAGAAATTTTTGGGAAATAAGGAAAATAAAACGTTAATTAGAGTAGCTAGCTAGCTAACTAAAACTCACCTTGTTCCTTTGTTCGCTACTGTAACAATACTCACACTTCTGGTAACCAGCTGTGTGGGTTTTTTTCCACATTAATTCTCCTACACTCATTGGCTTTCCTACAGTTCAGTCAATTCTGATACTATCTATGTGGAGTTAGCATCAGATCCCACAGATTAAAGGATCAGTCCCACATGATTATGTCAGACATTGGTTGCAAGTCCTGATTGTCAGTAGTACTTTTATTAAACTAAATATAAATTGGGGTTCTCATAGCCTTCAAAGAGTTCCATAATTTACTAGCACAACTCACAAAACTAAGAAACACTTGTTTACTGAATTGTAATTTAATAATGGATAAGCTTAAGAACACAGATGAGCTTTCAGAACAAAAGTTCCATAGGGAGCTCTGTCTCCATGGAGGAGTGCCCTACCCTCCTGGCACATGCTGTCTGTTCAACTCAGAATTCGCCCTATCCTATACTTCTTTTTGATTTTTATATCAGCTACAACATTTAGACATAATTAATAACGATTTCCTCTCCAAAGAATGCAGGATAAGACTAAAAGTATTAAAGTTCTAGTCATTAGAACAAGAGTCTCCTAGCATCTTTATAACCACTTACTTGGTTTGTTTGGAACACCCTTTCAAGAGCCCTCTTTTGTTGGGAAGTTACTAAAGTATCCACATAGAATAATAGTGTGTAACAATGAATGCCAGAGGTTGGATTTCACTTAGTATCCATAGAATTGCTGGTTTTTTTTCTCCTCCCTTCTACAGGGCAGTACCTGAGCCTGCACCTACATCTGATAGGTAGGTCAATCTGGTGCTACTAAGTAAAGGAAACTTAAGGGAGGGGCAGTTCTCAACTTCTACTAGAAGATAGTTTGCTGCCTCAAAATGCAACTCTAAATCATTTGTCATCCCAACTTCCTTTCCTCTTCTAGCTTTTGCTGGTGCATATTTCTTCCATGTCAGGATAGTCCCTAGACCCCTCACTGAGGTTGTAAAATTGCTGAGAGTAAGACAGGAGAGCTAATCATGAGCCAGACTTTAGACAGACACAAGCTTAGTATGCCCCACCTATTTTAAATATGTCATCTTTGGCAAATGACTTAACTACTTGAGTTTATTTACTTACATTATGGAAATAAAATAGTTTATATTGTATTTACTTTGAGGGTTACACAAAATATTGTGTAAGTCCTAAGGATATACTGCGTTGCACATAGTAAGCCTTCAGTAAATCATATCTACTGCTACTATTGTCATTAGTGTTACCTACCTAGGGCCCCAGCTGCTTTTCAGACATTTGAAAAATATCTCAATATTTGTGAGCATTCCTGCCTGTCTTGTTGGCAATTTGCCAACACAGGTTTTTTTTTGTTGTTTTTTTTTTAAGACATAGAATGTTATAAATGCAGCTGAAATTTCTACCTTTCTCTGAACATCCCTTTCACCTAGGGTAAATACTATTTTAAAATTTGCAAATTGGTGTGATACTTTTTGTATCCATTTGGGTTTGCAGTTACAAATGAGGCAGTAATATTCTCTTTCCTCCACCTAGTTTATTCAAAGAAATAATTGAATGATAGATACTAGTACTTAGAACTGAGGATTTGTGGACCAGAGATTGGGTTTTGGAGGAATAGGACTCATCCAGTCATATTGTTAGTCATCCTGGCAGAGAACATTAGCCACCTCCTAGACCCAGGCCCTCTCTACCATACTCTTTCATTGGGATTTAATACCATCCAGCTCTGTTTCCAGCAACATTTCTCAACTCTCACCAGAAGATGGAAGCTGTGGTTCCTGCTGCCTTGTGTAGTTCCCTCCCAGATTTCATATAATGTGTCTAATTTGGGAAATCTTGGTCACATGCCTGCACTCTAGCAGCAGGAAAGGTTGGGGAACTGCTTCTGGCTTCTGCCTTAGGGAGGCAGCATTTATAAGATAATGTACTTTGCAAACATGGGTTTGTAGCCCTAAAAATGGAACTAAAATCCGCTACTTGGATTTTACAGGCTGATTGATATCCTGATCATAATATTAGATTGTTGTACCCTTTGTCACTGCCCTTTGTCTTGGGTCTTTTATCCATATTTAAATCTCTTCCCAATCTTATTTCTAAGTTTATTTTTATAAGTTTAGTAAATACTTAGCAATTGAAAGCTCAAAAGTGCATTTTTATACAGTAAACTTCTACCAAGTTCATTACGGGTTTGCTAACTATTATTAAAAGGAGTAGATAGCTTTGGACTCCAGTGCTGTGATTCTTCTTATTCTGTATACTAAGTAGTATTTTCAGCAGCCTGTCCTCAGAACATGAAATAGAATGTAAGCAACTATGTTACTCTAAGAAGGAAGGAGGCAGGCAGGTGAGAGTGATATCTATTTAACTCATATCAGATATTATCAGTATAATACTAATAAACTATTTTACTTTTGGGTGACACAAAAGAGATTGGGGTGTTTTTTGTACCTGTAGCACATTGTAGTTAGGAACCACATTTCCAGTGATTGCTAACTGCAGGTGATTAGATGTTGGACCAGTTCAATTTTAGAGAAATGTGAGAAAAGAGCTTTCTTTTTCCTTGTAGTAAAATAATTCTATTTTTTAAAAAAGACTTATTTATGCATACAAGAGCTGGGGTTTAGGCCAGAGTTGTGGGGGTGAGAGGATTCACCAGAGACAGAGTGGGGAGCAGAACAGATCTATTGAAATATACTGCTGAGGGAAGTAGTGGACGAGACAGGGGAGGTCTCCTATGCCATATGGGTCACCTCCCTGGCTGGAATTGAACTCATGCTGCAGTGGTTGTGGATAGCTACAATAGTGTTGTGCTTTAACCTATTGTACCTCCAGGGAGGACCCCTGTTTGTTTTTTAAGATTTATTTATACATACAAGAACTAGTTCTAGGTCATAGTTTGGGGAGGAAGGGTTGAAAGGATTCACCGAGACAGAATGGTAAGCAGAACAGGCAGATCAACTGAAATAACTGCTGAGGGTAGCAGCGAGCAAGACAGAGGTCTGCTGCACCATGTGGGTTAGTGCCTTGGCCAGGGATCAAATTCATACTACAGTGGCTGAAGATAGTTTGATAGCACTGACACTTTAGCCCCTGCATCACCAGAGAGGGCCTAAAATAGTTCTAAAAATTATTTATGTGGTAGAGTTTGGAGATTGATCAAACACAGACACTCAGTTTATTCTCCTTTAAATAAAATACTGGTTTTACACTTTAGCCAAAAATAAAGAAATGGTACTAGTATTTTTTCCCAATCACTACAATGATTGGAATTAAAGATTCTTAATTAGATATAATACATGTATTACTTCAGGATTTCTCATTGCTCCATAGAATAGTTGGTCATTGTATTGGGCTTTGGTTTACTTAGTTTGTGAATAACACTGATATAAAGAAATAAGATTATTCATTCTGCAGACTAGTTAAAACCTTGACAAGTGAGAACCAGTAAAACTTGTAGACAAGTGCTTATCAACTTTAAATATTTAAGGTGTAGTAGAATCATTTGGAGAGTTTCCAGAACAAATGATTGCCCCCCATCTTTTCCCCTCATCAGATCCGTCGTCCTCCTCTCCTCCCCCCAAATTTTCATTCTGTTGCCTTGGGTTCTGAGAATTTCTTGGGTTGCTTGTTTTTGCCAGTTTTGAGCTTATAGCTCTGTATAAAGTATACACCTTAGTGATTTGGCTTACACATATGGTGAAATGATTTTGATGATCTCATATAGATTACCTTCTATACCCAAAAAGGATGAAGAATACATCTTTTCTTGTGATGAGAACTCTTAGAACTTACTCTCTTAACTTTCATATATACCATTCAATAGTATTTATTAGTTATCAAGTTGTACATTATATCCCTAGTCCTTACTTATTTTATTACTAAAAGTTTGTATCTTTTGACAATCTTCATTCAATTCTTCCTCCCCATACCTCCTACTTCTGGTAGCTACAAATTTGATCTCTTTTCTGTGAGGTTGTTTTTGTTCATTTGCTTTTAGGAAAATTTCACATATGTGAAACTGTACGGTATTTTTCTGACTTAATGCACTCAACATAATGCCCTCAAAGTCCATCCATGTTGTTGCAGATGGCATGATTTTCTCTTTTTTGTTATTAAATAATATTCCATTGTATATACAATACACATATGTGCGTGTACACATACATATGTGTATTCCAAATATTTTTTGTTCATTTTATTGATTGTTTCCATATCTTGACTATTATAAGTAGTGCTTTTGTGAACATGGGGATGGAATTATCTCTTCTTTAGCATAGTGTTCCTGTTTCCAGAGAATTTGCCTTTCTAACAAATTCCTAGGTTGAAACTGCAACTGCTAAACTAACACATTCAGACTTACTTTTGAAAAACTTAATTACTAAATGAAACAAAGAATCTGGAAAAGAAGTCATGACAATAAATGATAGATCCAACTCAGAATTGAAATCTAATCCCAGTTTGATGACTGTACAGAAAATGTAGAACATAGTCTGTTCAAGTTGAAAAGGGAAAGTCAGAATGCTTAAGAAAAAAGTAACTAACATTGTGCATGTAATGTGATCAGAAGCCTAAAAGCATAGCTACTTTAAGTATACCTCTTGTATTCTACAGGGGAGGGAGGAAGAGCAGTTAACTAGAAAAGGGAAAGGGAAATTGAGAAAATGATTCATATGTGAAAGGAACTAGAACATCTAAATGCCCCCAAATAGATGAATGTGCCAAGATGTTGTATATACACGGTAAAATAGTATTCAGGGATCGAAAAAGATAAACTCATGCTATTGCAAAATGAGTGGAGCTAGAATAGTTGATGCTAAGTGAATTCAGAAGGAAAAAGATAAATATAGCATGGTTTCACTTTTATGCGGAATATAGCAAAACCAAACAAGTCAAGGAAAAAGACAAAACTTGTTAATTAACCATAGATTGGAGGCATATAGCAGGGGTGGGGGTGGAAAAGGCCGGAGGACTATGGAGATGGAGCAAATAAAATAAAAAATAAAAGGAAGTAAAGTACATTGTGATTTATGAGTGCCTGCTAGAAGGTAAGAAACATTTTTGAAGCAATAAAACCTATTTCATTTCTCTAGAAAGGTACCCCTCCATTGATATATTACTTTTTAGAATATACTAGGATTGGAATGTCTTGTATCTCTTAGTTTTGTGTCTTTTAAAAAACATTGTAAATCTAGGCTGCTCTTTTTACTTCTTTGTTTAGATATCATTGTGTCAGTTTTTTCAAACAAGTTGACTAGTTTTCACAATATAGAGTAAAACATAAAATTCATCAAGTACAATACCAACCTAGATTTTTGCGTTTTCCCCTTAGGGGAATCTTTTAAGAAGTATTTCATTGGAACATACTTGCCTAAAGTTTAGCAGTTGCTTCAGTGAACTTCAATTTTGTTTCCTCCTAGGTTGAAATGAAATTTAATACTCTCTATTTAAAAGGTAATATTACCTATGGATGAATGAAATTGCTGAGGCGATTTAATTTTTATTGACTTATGTTACTTATGATTAAGAATTATGAACATACATCTGATACCTTTTTTAAAATAAATTTATATTGAAATGCTTTCTGCAACTGGAAAGCTAGGGAGATCCCCACTGGCCCAAGGATGTTGGATCTTGTCCCCCCATCCCTTCTTACCTCCCTCAAAGCCCTTCAAAAAAAATCATTTGAGGGCCCTCCCTGGTGGCGCAGCGGGTTAAAGCACAGCACTAAGAAGTTTAAGTCACTTCAGCATGAGTTCGAACCCCGCCTGCCCCGGAGGTGACCACATTGGGCGGCAGACCTCTCCTGACCCGCCCGCTGCTCCCCTCAGCAGTGTACTTCCTCGATCTGCCTGTTCTGCTCCCCACTCTGTCTCTGGTGAATCCTCTCACCCTCCGCATCTCTGGCCTGTCCCCCAGTTCTGTATGAATAAATAAATAAATCTTTTAAAAAAATCATTTGAGCCAAATAAATAAAGAAAAACAGAATTTTAATGAAGTAAACATTGGTTTATAACATATACATTTCAGCATTTTAATTTGACATCTGCTTTCTTACTCAATACGTTGACATTAGTATGGAAGTATCAGGAGTTATATTCTTTAACTCCTACTCTCATGATTTAAAATTCTAGCTACTTTGAATATACTTATTTTTTCTGGAGTGAAGGAATAGATGCCTCTAGTTTTGATCTTTAGTGTTTCAGCTAACTTAGTGGTTTTGGTTGTGTTCGTAAATGGTTTTAAAGAAAAATTCAATGAAATCATGTAGCATATGAGCCTACAATTCAGTGATAATGACTACACTTTAAAAATGTTGTGTTTCAGCAAGAGTAATAATTGTCAAACATACTATGTACTTAAGTATACAGCAATGGTTCCTAAAGGGTGGTTTAGGGAATGAGAGCCCCTGCTACTCTCTCAAGTTCCAAAATATCAGAGCTCTGTTTTAAATGGATTTTTTTTTTAAATTTATTTATTCATACAGAACTGGGGTACAGGCCAGAGATGCGGAGGGTGAGAGGATTCACCAGAGACAGAGTGGGGAGCAGAACAGGCAGATCCACGAAGTACACTGCTGAGGGGAGCAGTGGGCGGGTCAGGAGAGTTCTGCCGCGCCATGTGGTCTCCTCCGGGGCAGGCGGGAATCAAACTCATGCGGAAGTGGTTTCAGCCTCTTAGTGCTGTGCTTTAACCCGCTGCGCCACCAGGGAGGGCCCAGAGCTCTGTTTTTATTATAATACTATATTAGACATTATTTTCCTTTTTCACTCTCGTGAATATACAGTTGAGTTTTGCAAAGTCCGTATGTAATGTATGATAATATAACGTATTAAATGCAGTAGCAGAGCTCCAGTTCAGTTAAGTTACCCTCCAAAGATACTTGCAAAAATGTAAGACAGTACCGCTTGTATTTTGTTTTAGCAAATAGTTGGTTTTTGTAAGAATACATTAACATGTAGGGCCTCCCTATGGTGTAATTGTCAGCATTATGAAGTTTTCTGTAACTACTGCAGCATGAGTTCAGTCCCTGGCCAGGGAGGTGACACAAATGGTGCAGTAGCCCACTCCTCAGCAGTGTCTTTCAATCTGCCTGTTCTGCTCCCCACTCAAACTCCAGTGAATCCTTTCACCCCCGCACCTCTGGCCTGTACCATAGCTCTTGTACGCATAAATAAATAAATCTTTGTTAAAAAGAACATATAAATATGTAATGGCTTTATGTTAGTATTTTTAAATATTTAGTTTTTGTGGTTAAGTTTCCTAATTTTAATGTCTAATACAGTAAATACTAATATCCGTACAAAAGCTCTTTTGGGTTCTCAATTTTTTGAGTGTCCTGATATCAAAAACTTGAAAACTGGGGCCCTCCTTGGTAGTACAACTGTTAAAGTGAAGTGCAATAAAGCTATCCACAGCCACTGCAGCACTAGTTTGATCCCTGGCCAGGGAGGTTACTCACATGGCATGGCCAACTTCTCCGGACCCTTCCACTGCTCCCCTCAGCAGTGTATTTCAGTGCATCTGCCTGTTCTGTTCCCCACTCTGTACCCCATTCTGTCTCTGTTGAATCCTCTCACCCCGCCCCCACACCTCTGGTCTGTACCCCAGTTCCTATATACATAAATGAATGAATCTTTTTTAAAAAAAGAAAGAAACCCTGTGACAGTTACCAGTTATTTCATGTTTTCCTCAACCACCTGAAGATGATTTTCTAAGATTTGCCTATTTTGGTCATTCATATAAATGGAATGACCGATCAAACATTGTTTTCAAGGTTCATTTATGTAGTAACATATATCAACATTTCATTGCTAAATAATGTAATATGAATATACATTTTATTTATCCATTCATTAGTTGGTAGACTTTGAGTTGTTTCCCCTTTTAGCAGTTTTGAATAATTCTGCATAAAACATCTGTATACGAGTTTTTGTATGAATATCCTTTTCATTTTTCTTGTGCATGTACCTAGAAGTAGACTATTGGCTTATAAGATTTACTGTATCTTTTTAACATAGTATTTTTACCTTTTTGAGGAATTGCCATACTTTTCCAGAGTGACTACACCAATTTCACATTCTCTTAAGTAAGCAGTGTATGGGGATTCCAAATTCTTCACACCTTATTAACATTTCTTTCTGTCTTTCTTACTATGGCCATCCTAATGGGTTTGAAATGAATCTCATGTGATTTTGATACGCTATTCCCTGAGGTTGAGAATTTTTCATATATTTAATAATAGGCCATTGCATATTGTCTTTGGAGAACTATTCAGATTAGCATCCATTTTTTGTATATGATAGGAAGTAGCAGTCCAAGTTGATTCTTTTTATATAGCCAGTTGTCCCACCAACTCCTTGATTATCCTTGGTTATCTTTTATATTTCCTGCCATTAAACAGATATAATGCCTTATTTGATGTTTTGTTTTCTATCTTTCTAATTCCTGCCTATGTATAGGTAATTTGTTTTTTGTAGGTCTTGCTGGTGGTTTAGGGGCTAAGTCTCGGCACTGACTTCAATCCTGTCAGGTTGCTAACCCACATATGGCACAGCAGACCTGTCCTGTGTCACCTGCTGCTCCCTTTAGTAGTGCATTTCAGTACATCAGCCTGTGTACATCAGTGTTTCCCACTCTTACTCTGGTGAATCCTCTTAGCCTCCACACCTCTGCCCTATATCCCTGTTCTTCTCTGCATAAGTAAATAAAAATAAATGTTAAAAAGAAAAAAAAAAACGCAAAATGTTATGATAGGCCCCATTTGATAGTCAAGCTTACTTTTGGGTGTATATGTTTTGCTTTGCAATGTGATGATAGAGAATTTTACATGTGGTTTAGAGATTGTGACCTCTTCTGAAGCCTTGGGTATGACAACCACTCCCTCTTCCTTATATAACTCAGCGCGTCTGCCTGAGACTGTTTCCCCTTTGGGTGTGTATTTTTAATGTTACCTGATGTCACTCACTGGTGAATCTTGTTGTCACAGGTACAGGTGCAGGTACAGCAATCTCCACAACAGGTCTTGGCTCAACAGCTCTCACCGCAGCTCACTGTTCACCAGCCTACTGAACAGCCCATCCAGGTCCAGGTGCAGATTCAAGGCCAAGCACCACAGCCTGCAGCCCCCTCCATCCAGACCCCATCTCTGCAGAACCCCAGTCCCTCACAGCTGCAGGCGGCCCAGATCCAGGTGCAGCACGTACAGGCGGCCCAACAGATCCAAGCTACAGAGATCCCAGAGGAGCATATCCCACATCAACAAATCCAAGCTCAGCTGGTGGCTGGCCAGTCTCTTGCTGGGGGTCAGCAGATCCAAATCCAGACCGTGGGTGCCCTTTCCCCACCACCGTCACAGCAGGGCTCTCCCCGGGAAGGAGAGCGACGGGTTGGAACAGCCAGTGTCCTCCAGCCAGTGAAGAAGCGCAAAGTGGACCTGCCTATCACTGTGTCCTACGCCATCTCAGGGCAACCAGTGGCCACTGTGCTGGCCATTCCACAGGGCCAGCAGCAGAGTTATGTGTCTTTGAGGCCAGACTTACTGACAGTAGACAGTGCCCACCTATACAGTGCCACTGGGACCATTACTAGCCCTACAGGAGAAACCTGGACCATCCCTGTTTATTCTGCCCAGCCCCGGGGGGATCCTCAGCAACAGAGCATTACCCACATCGCCATTCCCCAGGAAGCCTACAACACAGTTCACGTCAGTGGCTCACCCACAGCCCTGGCAGCTGTAAAGCTGGAGGATGACAAGGAGAAGATGGTGGGCACCACGTCTGTAGTGAAAAACTCCCATGAAGAGGTAGTGCAGACCCTTGCAAACTCTCTCTTTCCAGCACAGTTTATGAATGGCAACATCCACATTCCAGTGGCTGTGCAGGCTGTGGCAGGCACATACCAGAATACAGCTCAGACTGTCCATATATGGGACCCGCAACAGCAGCCGCAGCAACAAACTCCCCAGGAACAGACACCACCACCACAGCAACAGCAACAGCAACAGCTTCAGGTTACTTGTTCTGTAAGTGAAATTTACCTGTAGAGCAGCTTGCTCCCTTAGGACCCAGCACAACACTGAACTTGCCTGGCAATCTCTTGAGCCTCTGGCTTGTTTACGGCAATGATGTTGGTCTTAAAATAACTTAATGTTTAATATTTTAGTTGGGATGGGGTAGGGGGACAAAAGCAGTATTGAAACTATACAACTGGAGGTAGGATTTATATCTTAGTACCTGGAGGTAAATAAAATGAGCACCTACTTTGGGGCTATATATCTGGGTTGTTACTTCTATTTAGTAAGGGTATAATTAAAGGTAGAGACTAATAGGATACCTTGAGTATTATCTAGACTCAGTGAGCTTCTTTCTGCATCACAAATGAATGGATCTAGTGAAATTCTTATAGTTTAGCCCACAGGCTGTAAATTCAGCCCACTGGAGAGGCTATAAAGTTGTTTCTTTAGTTGTCATCTGTGGATACTGTGTAGGTGAATTTTAAAACTAAAATACTTCCTGATGGGCTTGTGATCAACTTTAGGAGTTGTGAATAAGCCACTTAATGCATTCGGACTTCTAGTACTTGTAATAGTCAAGACAATTAGTTAATTGAGTTTTCTGTCATGGCAGCTATGTTGAAAATTTTTTAACTTTATTATTCAAAATAATTTTAGATTTACAGAAAAGTTGCAAAAATAGAACTAACTTTAAAATTGTTTGGTTCATCTGTCATTTCTGACTGTCAGTCATCTTAAGACCTTCACAGAGTTGTGGATATATCCATTCTTTAAAAATGTTAGTAAACTTTGTGGTCCCTTGCCTAACAGACCTTTGCAGTGAATATAAGGCTTCTGGCCTCATGGGATGATGAAGGCAGTATGTCAGCAGGGCAAGGTCTCATGGGAATGCATGTAAGGAAGCTGGCACAAACAAGGCACCACTAGAACAGATACCACATTCAAGAACTCAGTCCATAGGTGACTAAATAAATAAAAGCTAACGAATTGCTTTCATAAAGGCAAGTATAACACCAATAGTATATCAGTTGTCTTTGTTAATGACCTGTTAAATATGTAGCTGGCCATTCTAGAAGTAGATCAAGACAGTCATTGCTTATCAGTTAACTCTTAGCTTAGAAGTAAGAACATGATTTCTAGTTATTTGGATTATTTATAAACAGCAAAATTGAGTTACACAGAGAGACATGTTGAGAAGCCTAAAACCATTGTAGGTTAAAAAAACAACAACACAGACTTCTTTATGAAAAAAGTTGTTATTTGCTGTCTGGCTTATGACTTAAATAGAGGTTAATGGAGCAGCATGAATGTATATCCAGGGGTATACATAAGAGATATGGCCTAGGGTAACATGAGAGTGGGGCTGTAGGAAAGGAGTTGTTAATACAGGGAACAAAGAAGTTATCTTCCTAACTCAAGGAATTGAGCTTGTTTTGATTTGTGGTAACAAAATTTTTGAGAATCATTAAGATTTGTGGCCACAAGCGCAATCTCTATGTAGGAGAAACCAGCCAGGAGACTTGTAATGGATTTTTGCTCAAGGGATGGAGTTCATCAAGCCTACCCTGATGGGGACATTGGTTGGGCCTATTTTGGTTCTTACTGGACCCTTAATTTATAAATCTGGGCCATCCAGCAGATCTGGAATTCTTTTGGTAGGCCCATATTCTTTACAGGCTTTATCTCCTGTGAGAGAGTTCTTATAGAAGCTTTAGTCAAATACTATTAACAGAAAAAGAAAAAATGGGAGGACATCTAGCATACAGGAAAGATGAGTTTGTAGATTTATACCATATACAAACTTCTACATTCCTTATCACACTCCATGCTTAAATGTTGTGGAGCAAAGTGACTATCACAGTCTCAGTCCTTGGAGCACTCACTGCTCTTGGGGAAGATAATTGTGTTATGAGTTGAACCCCAAAGAGCTGATAAGAAGGTGTTTTCTGTTGCCTGGTATGCCCTTTATGAAAGCCCTTTTACGTCCTCTCTTTAGAACCAAATTCATGGTAAAACTGTCCTCCCTTGACCTCACCATCCACCCCTAGCAATTGCCCTGGTTTTGTCACTCAACTTGATTCCCAGAGTTCTCAAAAGCATTACTATACAAACTGACTCCACTGAGTCTGTTCTTATCAAGGTCAGAGGTGACCTCCCTGTGACCAGGCATGTCTGGTTTTATTTCACTTAAAGCAACATATGACACAGTAAACCATACCTCCTCTTGAAATCATGCTGAGCTTGCATGTTATTACACACTCCTCGTTTTCATGTTACCATACTGATTCTTTTTCCTTTTCAGGAGATTTTGCTGGTATTTACTTCCTCCTCCTCTATCTGAACTGCTCCTCAAAGCTCAGTACTAGCTCTGTTCTCCCTAAGGAATTTATTCTGATTTTCAGCATCTTCTGGATGAGTATGGCTTCATTTGAAGATGATAATGACAGCCACTCTGTGCCAACAAGCAACTATTTTAATTGCTAAGTGTATTTAGTCATTTAACTCTAACACCAACCTAAGTATTTAGTACAATCTCCATTTTTTTCAAGTAAGGGAACTGAATCACTGAGATTAAATGACCTTGCTAACACTGTCACTAGTAAGTAGCAAAGTTGGCATTCAACCCTGAGTCCCATATCTTAATCCAAATTGGCACACACATCTTTATTTCTAGACAGTCTTATCTTTTACTTAGATTATGGCAATGCCTCAACTTTTCATTAGCATTAGACCACTG
This sequence comes from Condylura cristata, assembly GCF_000260355.1. Classification (NCBI taxonomy): domain Eukaryota; kingdom Metazoa; phylum Chordata; class Mammalia; order Eulipotyphla; family Talpidae; genus Condylura; species Condylura cristata. The sequence goes on from NW_004567105.1 coordinate 61,592,042, forward strand.
TCAAAAACTCACCCCATCTTAGAAAGTGGTACCATCATCCACACATAGTTTAAGCCAGAAACCTAGAATCAGATTTGACTCTATTTACTATATTCTCTTGCTCATGGCCATGTTGTTTCTGCCACCAAACTTCTCATAATGTCTTAATGCAGGTCATTAGTTCCTGTTTCCACTTTTCCCCTTCAACCCATTGTCCATAGATCAGCAAGAGTAGTTTTCTTAAATGTTAAATTATGTCACTTCTACCTTGTAATTCAAGAGCTCTTTTACAAATAGGGGAAACTGTACCATAGTATACAAGGTCCTTCTTATATAGGTAGTTTTATGCCTGAGTGGAAGCACTGCCACCTGTACCCACAATTGGACCATGTGGAAGAATTCTGGCTGTTAACATGCTTGGAATTGTTACATTTAGTGGGTGGATGTGCACAATGAAAGGGGCCTGGCTAAACCCAGTAGAGCAGCGCTTTCCCACATTTTCTGGCCCCATCTACTTATCTAATTAAGCTCATAGAATTCCAGCTTGGGTAAATGATATTGCTGTTGAGCAAGATAGGGAGGAAACTGAGCAAAGTAGTTCTGGACACTGAAGGTGATAAGTTCTGAACTTTGAAGTGGTTGTGAGATGTTCAGTTGGAGATGCGTAGTACTCATTGGGTATGTTAAGGGAGGTAGAGCTGGGAGGTGCAAAGTTAGAAATTTCCACAAACGTAAATCTAAACCAGGAAAGCAGGTGAGAAAGAACAAGGATAATGGTATTTGCATTGAGATTTAGGTCTAGAATGGAGTCCCAGAGTTGATATTTAGGGGTCTAGAGCCCCTTGTTTAGTACATCTTATCAAAACTAATAGAGTAGTTTTTGTTGATTATTGAACTTAGATGTTAGGTATAAAATATTTTTCCTTCAATATGAGTGATTTGACCTTCTTTGGTCATTTTGCCAGAAGTTCCCTGGCATGGGAAATTGCTCAAGAGAATTTGTTCAGAATATAGACAGGAATATGAGACCCAGGAACCTGTGTTTGGTATCTGTCCCACCTGGTAGGGATTGTGTTCAAGACTCTTGGATAATCTCTGCCTATATCACTTGGCTATAAATACCTTTGAATATGGGACCGTTCTTCCTTTGGAGGCAGGCAAGGCAGAGCAATACCACCGTCCTTTTCAGCCAGAGCAGTATTACAGAGAACAAATATGAAGAAAAATGGAGCCTTATATATAGCTAGAGACGCCATAGAGATAGAGCCATTTAAATCTTATTCTCTCAGTTTATAATGACAGGTAGGAGGACACAACTTGTATGTTGTACCTTTCAGTTTCTAAACACTAATTTTCAGACATGACTGGGCCTTAAAATCACCCGGAACATTTTAAAAATACAGCAGGCTTCCACCTTAGACCAAAATCAGAATTCTGAAACTATGCCTCAGGCAAGGACATTTTGTAAAAGCAGCCCCTCATATTCCCCCAGATGAATGACTGCAACCTTGGTCATTTTAAGGTGCAATCAAGTTTTAACATTCATTGCTCCAGTGTGGTCTGCAGACCAGCTTCCACCTTGGGAGTTTGTTAAAAAGGCAGAATCTGGCCCTCCCTGGTGGCGCAGCGGGTTAAAGCACAGCACTGAGAATCTAAAGCCACTTCCGCATGAGTTCGATTCTTGCCTGCCCCAGAGGTGACCACATGGCGTGGCAGACCTCTCCTGGCCCGCCCGCTGCTCCCTTCAGCAGTGTGCTTCGTCAATCTGCCTGTTCTGTTCCCCACTCTGTCTCTGGTGAAGCCTCTCACCACCCCTGAGCCTCTGGCCTGTACCCCAGTTCTGTATACACAAATAAATAAATCTTTAAAAAAAAAAAAAAAAAAGGCAGAATCTCAGGGCCTACCCTCTGAGAACTCTCTCATCAGAATCTGTACTTTAATAAAATCCCTAAAAGGTTTGCACATTACAGTTTGATGAACCAGTAGTTTAACCCATTGTTGTGTAGGCCATAGTTTTTAATAGTGACTAGACATTAGAATTGCCTTCTTTTGTTGAAAGGTTTTAAAAAGATTGATGCCTCTGCCTGTTTAGATAGTTCTGGGGTGGAGCCCATGTACTGGTATTTTGAAGTGAGAAATTCAAAAGTATAGCCAAGGCTGAGGAGCACTGTGCCAGCCTTTCCTGTCCCTGGGATAAGAGCTGTTAACTCCAACAGTTCTTGAAGTAAAACAGCAAGGAGAAGTGTGTTGCCTTTTTTTTTTTTTTTTTACTTTTTTAAAGAACTACAAGTGACATTTTTGTTAAACGGCCTGTATTGACACTATTTTCACGGTTTCTTTCTCATAGGCTCAAACTGTCCAGGTTGCTGAAGTTGAACCACAGTCACAACCACAACCTTCCCCAGAACTTCTGCTTCCAAATTCTCTGAAGCCAGAAGAAGGGCTTGAAGTATGGAAAAACTGGGCCCAGACCAAGAATGCTGAGCTAGAGAAGGATGCTCAGAACAGACTGGCACCCATTGGGAGTAAGTGTTTGGGCAGGGGGGTGAAGTGGAGGGAGGGTTAACTCTTTAGTAGATCAGTACTGAAGCAGCAGGAGTTCAGAATGGCAAAAGTTAACTGACTCTGGGGACTAAGGGCCGCCATGCTTAATTGAAGACAAATAAGTAGGCCTGACCTGCAAATGAGCAAGTTTTGTAGTGTTTTCCCAAGATCAGACATTTTTGCACATGGATTTCAGGAGTCAACCTAGCATATTTGGACAGCTCATTTTCTGAAAGGAGATAGGAAACAATTAATATGCCCAAGGTCCTTAGCATTATGCTCATATACTTCTCCATATTACAGAAGGTCAGTTTTGGTAGTGGGGTGGGGGATTGCTTTCGTTTCTTGGGTTTAATATTTTTGGGGCTATGTCAGGGTACAGAGGTTTCTGGAAGGAAGCTTTTATAATAGGGCACATAGAATTACTGCCTTTATAAGCCAGTTCTGATGATAGATAAAAGTGACTGTGTTCATCCCAGCATCCTGATCAACAGTGTTTGTTCTGAGCCCTTCTTCCAGGGATATGATCATACCTAGTAAAGAGGTGACTGTTGCCAGGACCCCCATTCACTTTTAGGGCTTGTGTTGCAGGGCGCCAACTACTGCGATTCCAGGAAGATCTCATCTCTTCTGCTGTTGCTGAGTTGAATTACGGGCTCTGTCTAATGACACGGGAAGCTCGAAATGGAGAAGGTGAACCTTATGATCCAGATGTGCTCTACTATATTTTCCTGTGTATCCAAAAGGTAAGAAATAGTTCTTCACAGGAAGTTAATGAAATGACAAGCAAATGGCTGTAATTAAGATATCCTCTTTCAATTGTATAAACAGGTAACTCAGAAAATATTTTTTCAAAGTTGTTTCATTATCACAGTGATGGGGGAGGGGAAATAACCCATATTGAAACTACATTACTTAAGGACCTGCTTCTGTTGTGGGTGGGTTTACTTGAAGAGTCCCCAAGAACTTATATTCACTTTAGAAAATAAAATGAGAAATAATAATTCTGTCACCTAGAAAAAATTCTGTAAAAGTGTTTGTTATTTTACTTTATTACCTTTTATTAAAGTCACAAATCATTTCTGAACTTTGTTAAATGTAGTCTGTATAAAAAATGATTTATCCAGAATGAGATTTTATACTAAAATACAACTTAACCCTTCTTTCTGCATTAACACAAAATCATTATTTGAAGGGATCTGGCTAGAATATACCAATGTAGCTAGGTTTTTTTTGACAGCTAAGATGAAGCATAACAGAGAAACCTACTTTGGACTGACAGCTTAGGAGAGCAGATTGATTTTTTGGTGTTTGAATGTTCTTCTGAAGAAAATCACAGTATGTTGGAAAAGAAGTTAATTAAAATTCACCCTGTTACCTGGGACTAATAAAAATCTTGCCTCCCAGTTTGTTCTTTTCTGATTATCCAGGGCATTAGGTAATTTTTTTTACCTCTCTGTCTCATCTATGCTTTCCCCAGTACTGGAAAGCAGTACACATAGTCCTCTCCATTTACAGACAAGGAAACTGAGCCTAAAAAATTAAAATAATTATGAGTTATTTAACTTATGCCATTTCTATTAAGAAGTTGATCCCAAAGTCTGCATCATGCTTTTTGCTACCATAGGACAACACTCTGTCTGAGTGAAGTAACATTCACAAAATCTGCCTCGTTGACTGAACTCTGAGAATTATTCTAAAGAGTTGGTCCACATGATGTAAACTACGTTATGGAAGTGTCACTTGCTGGCTAGCTTTGACCTGCCATAAGCATGTTAAAGGGAAATGAATGGTTGGGGAGAGCTGGTGGTACTTGTAGAGTAACAGGTTTATTTTCCCTGAAAGTCTACCAACAACATCTATTGATTGTTTTTCCTTTAGTATCTTTTCGAAAATGGGCGGGTTGATGACATTTTCTCCGATCTTTATTATGTTCGATTCACGGAGTGGCTACATGAAGTTCTGAAGGATGTTCAGCCTCGAGTCACTCCACTTGGTAAGAGTCTTTCTTGTTCTTGGATGTCTTCCCTACCTGGGTTTTAAAAAGATGATGTGAACTAGCAATGATACTACACATGGGTAAGGAAGGTATAAATCTCAAGCTCCATCATCATCCTCTGTGCTGCTTGGCCTTCTATGGAAGGGGCACTGCTCACCAGACAGAAAAGCCAGATGTTCTCAGTTTACAAAGGAGATGGGGCATACAGTGTGTGAGGTAGTTGCTATTTATTTTACCTAAAAATATATTGATTAAAACTAGAATATTGCAGAAATTAAGAATTATGAACTGTTTCACCTGTAGGTTATTCATGTTAGAGATTAGTGGTCCCTTTCCCATATCTTTGAATATATGTTCTATGTCTATGGAGCATTATTTTTGCTTTACCTATAGGTAACTCTTGGACAGCATTTTGTGTTGGAAAGAAGGTGAATTTTGCAGTAGACTATTTGGGTTGGGGAAGGAGCAGGGCCTGTGAGACTGACTGGTTTCCTTTTTTCTCTTTAAGAGTAGTTTGTGGCTTATAGAAAAATTGAGCATTGGGAGGTACTAGAGAATTCCCACATATTTCCCAGTTTCCTCTGCCTGGTATCTTTTATTAATTTGGTATATTTGTTACAATTTATGAGCCAATATTGATACATTTTTATTAATTAAAGTCAATAATTTACACTAGTAGTCATTCCTTATGTTGTATATTGTGTGGGTTACAACAAACCTATGTAATGCATTCACAATTTAAGTATTACAGTTTTGCTGCTTTAAAATCCATTATGTTCTGCCTATACTTCCTTTCATTCCCTCCCTCTTCTTGAGCCCTTAGTTAACAGATTTCTCTATTGTCTCCATGTCTTTATCCTTTCTAATATATTATATAGTTGGAATCCTAGAGCTTGTTGCCTTTTCAAATTGTTTTCTTACACTTTGTAATATGCACTTAATGTTTCTGTGTTTTTTTAATTACTTGATAACTAATTATGTTTTATTGCTGAATAACATTTCATTTAAGGATGTACTACAGTTTATCTGTTCACCTGTTGAAGAATATCTTGCCTGCTTCCAAGTTGTGGAAACTATGGGTGAAGTTGGCATAAATACTGTGTGCAGTTTTTTGGTAAAAGAATAGAGGATCGATAGATCAGAATAGTTCAGAAATAGAGCCAAACACATATAGCTTTGTGTTTGCTCCTGACAAAGGAGCAAAGGCAATTCAACAGAAAAAGTGTAGCTCCTTTCAACAAATGGTGGTAGAAAAACTGGACAGCCACATTTTTTTTTTTTTTTTAGGATTTATTTATTTATGCATACAAAACTGAGATACAGGCCAGAGGTGCAGGAGCGGTGAGAGGCTTCACCAGAGACAGACCTGGGGAGCAGAACAGGCAGATCTACCAAGTACACTGCTGAGGAGAACATTGGGTGGGTCAGGAGAGGTCTGCCGCGCCATGTGGATCCCTTCTAGGGCTGGGGATCGAACTCGCACAGAAGCAGCTGCGGCTGGCTTGCAGTGCTGCATCCTAACCCGTTGAGCCACCAGGGAAGGCCTGGACATCCGCATTTTAAAAATCCAGGTGCAGAACTCACACTCTTCACAAAAATAACTCAAACATGAACTGTAAGCCTAAATGTAAAAAGCAAACTATAAAGCTCCTAGGTCACCTTGTGTTTGATTTTTTTTTTTTTAAAGAGTTATTTATTTATGTATATAAGAGCGGGGATACAGACCAGAGATAACGGGGCTGAGAGGATTCACCAGAAACAGAGTAGGGAGCAGTACTAGATCTACTGAAATACATTGCTTGAGGGGGGCAGCAGGTGGTTCAGGAGAAGTCTGCTGTGACATGTGAGTCAGCTCCCTGGCCAGGGGTGGAACTTGTGCTACAGTGGCTGTGGAAAGAACCACAGAGCTGCACTTTAACCTGTTGCACCACCAGGGAGGGCGCTTGGTGGTGTTTTTTTTGTTTGTTTTTTGGTGTAACACCATAAGCACAATCTGAAAGAAAACAATTTGTACAGTTGACGCTTTTTTAACGGATTTATTTTATTTATGCATGCCAGAAGGGTGTGTTTGTGGGAGGGGGCAGGCAGTGAGAGGATTCACCAGAGACAGGGTGGGAAGCCAAACAGGCAGATCTGCTGAAATACACTACTGAGAGGAGCAGCAGGCAGCACAGGAGTGGTCTGCTGCACCATGTGGGTCAGCATCCTGGCTGGGATCGAACTCAGGCCGAAGTTTAATCTCTAGGCCACAAGGAAAGTCCAATAACCCAACTTCAGAATGAAGAAAAGATATAAACAAATGACTTACCAATGAATATACATGCATCATATATGAAAAGATACTTACATATCATCAGAATTTGCAAATAAAAACAACAATTTAAGATCACTGTACAGCTATTAAAATGGCTGTACTCCCAATCTCTGGCAGTACCAAATGTTCATTAGTGAGCAAAAAGAACTCTCATTCATTCTGGTAAGAATAAAGAATGGTGCAGCCATTTTAAAATAGTTTGTCAATTTCTTGCCAAAATAAAATGTTCTTACAAATATCTGAGTTTTACTCCTGTCTTTAACGTTTATTAAAATGTGTGCTGCTGGGCCCTCCCTGATGGCGCAACTGGTTAAAGCATAGCACTGCAAGCTAGCCACAGCTGCAGAGTTTGACCCCTGCCCTGAAGGTGATCCTCATGGCACAGCAGACCTCTCCTGTCTCACCCACTGCTCCCATCAGCAATGTACTTCATTGATCTGCCTGTTCTGTTCCCCACTCTGTCTCTAGTGAATCCACTCACCACCCCTGTACCTCTGGCTAGTACCCCAGTTCTGTATGCATAAATAAATAAATCTTTTTTTTTTTTAAATGTATGCTGCCTAACCTGCTTTTTTTAAATTGATATATGTGACATAACATTCTTGTTCAAGTATGCAGCAGTGGCTCTATAGGTTCTTTCTTTACACATATACATATATATATATATATATATATATATATATATAAAAGAAATCTAGATAACATCTGTTACCACACATTTATGTGCTTAAACTTTTTAAAAAAAATCATTGAACAAAAACTTTTTTAGTATCTACTATATATACTAGGTGGTATTCCAGGTATTGATAATGTAACATAGTGATTAAAATGGAGTTTACATCTAATTGGGAAGACTGGATAATCAAATTTATGAGTAAATAAAGTACATTGAAGAACACATAAGGATTGAAAGGTTAAGAGCATTAGGGAACCTTCTTTGTCATTAGAACAAAGATTTGAGTGAATAAATCTCTCTTTACATGATTTGCCAATTTCAACTGAAGTGTGTCAATGCAAAATTTTTACTACTGAAATTTTGAGCATATAAAATAAAATGATATTCCCATGTACCCACTCCCCATGGCAAATTTGTTTCATGTTTATACCCCCTTGTTTCCTCCATGCCCACATATTTTGAAATAAATCCTAAACACTTTGTAAATATTTTGATTTGTATGATCTACATACCACAGTGCCACTAACATACCTTTTTTCCCACAAAAATGCTTAGTAATTACAACCAAGATAAAAAAATGTACAAAATGAAGAAGGATATAAAATAAATAAATAAATAAATATTTTTAAAGGTTAAATATAGTAATTACAGAATGACATCCACACTTCCTTTTTTTTGTTTTCTAATTATCTAATGTCCTAATTTTGTCTATCCTACTCAAGGTGCAAATAAAGTCCTTACATTGAAATTGCTGATATGCTTAATAAGCTTTAATCTTTAATTTCCCTCTTGATTCTATTTCTTGCAATTTATGGAAGAAACTAGTCTTATAAATTGTTGCGCTATCTAATTTTTGCTGACTACATACGCTTGAGTTATTTTAACATATTTTTCTGTCCTTTAAATACTTGATCTGGTTTTATGGGGATTTTCTTTTCTTTTGTTCTTTTTGGTTTTCTAACTGTGTGTGTGGTTTTTTTTTTTGTTTGTTTGTTTTGACAAGGTTACAACGTAGATACTTATTTCAATCATACGTACAACATAGATATTTATTTTAATCATATGCCCACAATGTCTAGATCTATTAGTTCATTCAGAGTTGCAAGTGAAGGTATTCTAATGTTATTACTTCTCCATTGGCTGAAATGAAAGGAGGAGAAACTTTACCCTGCCAACTTTTAGAATTCCCAGCAATACAGAAGAGGCATCCATTTTTCCTCCTTTGTTTATCAGTTGTCACAGTAATGAGTTAGTTCACCAATGACGACAAGTTAGTTGGTTTTGGGGTTTTTGTTTTGTTTTGTTTTGTTTTGTTTTTTAAGATTTATCTTATTGGGGCCCTCCCTGGTGGCACAGTGGGTTAAAACACAGCACTACAAAGCTAACAGCAGCTGCAGACAGAGTGGGGAGCAGAACAAGTAGATATACTGAAATATACCACTGGGCCCTCCCTGGTAACACAATGGGTTAAAGCATAGCACTGCAAGCTAACTGCAGCTGCTTCACTACCAGTTCAATCCCCAGCCCCGGAGGTGATCCACATGGCACGGCAGACCTCCTGACCTGCCCACTGTTTCCTTTAGCAGTGTATGTTGTTGATCTGCCCGTTCTGCTCTCTGGTGAATCTTCACACCTCCCCTGTATATCTGGCCTGTACCCCAGTTCTGTATGCATAAATAAATAAATCTTTTTAAAAATAATATCCTAATGAGGGGAACAGGTTAGACAGGAGAGGTTTGCCATGCCATATGGGTTAGCTCCCTGGCCAAGGATAGAACTCTTGGCTGCAGTAGCTGTAGATAGCTTCAGAGTGCTGAGACTTAATCCCTTGTGCCGCCAGTGAGGCCCAAGTTAGTTGTTTTTTAAGAATCACTGTAAACTATTTAAGTACTTTAGTTAATGAGTTGATATATTGTATTATGTTTATGTTCAGCAATTCTTTGACCATTTGGAACCTCCTAAGATTGGCTTAAGTTCTTTTGATATGTGTCTAGTTGTGATATGTGGTGGTGGGATTAAAAGGATTACTCAGTCCATGTCTAGAAAAATGAGGAGCCTAGAGGGACTATACCATAAAGGTACAGTCCAGCTTTAAAGGCAGTCTTGTTTTTATTTAGAATGAGACAGAAAATAAAAAGATCAAAGAAGCAAGCATATGAGAAATGCACAAGTGTATGGGGGTTATGTAACCAGCTGGCCTCAGCCAAGGTTGGGAAATAGGGAGAAAATCAAGGAAAGTATCAGTGTTTATGCCATTCTAACCACATAACACCTATTGCTGTTGCTGCACATAGTGTTGGCAGCATACATAGATCCTCACACCAGGACTTTTGCCCTGAGAACTTTCTTATCTCAGACTCACCTGTTCTGCACATGCTGTTTGCAGAATGTACAGAGCCTCATACAAAGACTTTTGTCCAAGAGGTTCCTTATCAACTTTCCCTGTTTTGCATCCTGAGAAGAACAGAATGCTCAAAGCAAAGAATAATCTAGATGAAGACACAGAATAGTTGAGGCACATGATAATCCAAGCTCCCACATAAATGACCTTACTGCATTGATGCCTAGTTTGCCAAAATGTTTGCGGCTCACCTTGGACATTTCCCATTCCAATGTGGAATCCCAATTCTCCATGGATCATTTCTCCATTTTGTGGTAAAAAATTAATTTCATTACTATAGTTTGGCTGCTAAGGGGGCTCATTTCTCCTAGACTGGTCATTGTTTCTAGAGTTTTCATTGAGCAGGTCTAAAAATTTTTTAAATGAATGTAATTTCGATGCTTGCAGTTCAGTCCAGAAGTAGAGCTTTTATATATCTCCATCAATATTCTCTTCTCCCAGAAGTCCTGGGATTAACCTGTTTTTCAGGCATTAAATTCGACTTTACCTTGTATAGTCAAGAAATGAGTAAAATTAGTGAAGTGATAGATATCAGAGTGAACTTGGAGAAAAAGATATGCCACGATACCTGGGACTACTCCTAGAATGGGTCTTTCCCAAGGAGGACTGTCTTCTTGCCACTAATCCTGCTTCAGAAAGGACTGAGAGCAAGGAAGTTTATCTTGTTGCCACTGGCCCACAATACACACAAGTAGCCGCAGAACTGCCCTAAAGAGATGGGTACACTGATGGAGACAGGACTGTCTTTGGCAAGAATAGAGATGAGTAATGTATTGGGCAGAATGTTTCTTTCCCTGCTTTTAGGAAGTGGCACTCATTGCCTTCCTGGAGAATGCTCAAACATTTGCACATTGACTGTTGAATGAGAAGAGGAAGGGAGCTTGATGAATAATAACCCCAGTGTTGTCTTTGGTGTAGATGTGGTTGCTTAGGGCTCTTAATCAAATCACTTGCCTTTATTTACCTCAGACCAGTCTTAGTTCACTTATAAACCAGGTTCATATACAGTTAAAACTGCCCTTAGGGAGAAACCTGGAATAGTTATGCATTTCAGTCTGCCCTTGACACAGAGGGAGTAAGAATGGGCTTGTCTTCTAGAGATAGAAGACAAGTGCTTATTAGCAAGGGCAGATAGGTATGTATACCAGTTCTTTGGACTCTACACACCTTTGAAAGTATGATGTCAATTCTGTACCCATTTTCCAAAGATTTATAGAATTTGATTTATAGTACAAAGTATATCATTCTTCCAAGGGCTCTCCTTTTGCCTCATGTTAACGTTAGGTTAGAGGTAGTAACATTGGGATAGGAGCATTTATGTATGGCAGTGGTTATAAAAGTGTGGTCTTAGGAATTTGTTAGAAAGACATATTGTCAGGTCCTGCTCCAGAAACTGGGTTGGGCACCCTCGTATTTGTGTTTTAAACAAGCTTGCAGAAGGATACTGCCATTTCCTAGGGAGACTTCTCTGGTTAAATTTTTATTCCTGTGTGATCCTTATGCCTCATGCCTCTCATCCTGCACCTTCAAGGAACTGCCTGCCATCCTCTTGTTGTAGCAGTGCTCTATTCCTCCTAGGCTATGTCCTGCCCAGCCACGTGACTGAGGAGATGCTGTGGGAGTGCAAGCAGCTCGGGGCTCACTCCCCCTCCACCCTGCTGACCACCCTCATGTTCTTTAATACCAAGTAAGTGTTCTAGAAGCTTCATGCTTAGCCATTGCTGGCATCTGCCCAGTGAAGAGGGTGGACTTCTGAATTTCATTGACATATACTTAAAAGCCTTTGGGCTAGTGAAAGCCCTTGACCCCACTTGAATTTTATGTGGTGACCAGTAAGGCAGACATCTTTGTCACATTCCCACCATTTTGATGTGGCTCTTCCACTAGACAGTGTGTTTGGGTGTAGACTTGCCCAGATGCTGGGAATATGGGCAGCAGCTCCTCCAAAGCACTGAGTACAGCGGGGGAGTCATGGTCTCCTCCTGGCACCTCTCCCTTTGCCTTGCTTTTGCTTGTGGTGCAGGTACTTCCTTTTGAAGACCGTGGACCAGCACATGAAATTGGCCTTCTCCAAGGTATTGCGTCAGACAAAGAAGAACCCCTCTAATCCTAAGGATAAAAGCACGAGTATTCGGTATCTGAAGGCACTTGGGATACATCAGACTGGCCAGAAAGGTAGGGGAAGTAACAGGGGATATAGGGACAGGCGCTGCTAGGCTTTGTGTTCTAGGGTGGCAGAGGGAGGTAGTGGTGATTGTGGTGTTTGGGATTTGTTGCACAGGAATTTTCTTTTCCCTGTTCTCCAACCAGAAATTTCAAGCTGCTAGACACAAAAATGCCCCGGAAAAGATGCCTTTTCTCTTTATAGTCACTTCCCTTGCCTTACACCCTTTTGCTTCCTAATATTTCTTGGTTGGGGTGGGATAGCTGGTATTCCAAGGTTCTTACTGTGGGCCTGAAAAGGCAGTTTGATGCCATGTCTGTGGTGTGTGTGTTTTATAGTTACAGATGACATGTATGCAGAACAGACAGAGAATCCAGAAAATCCACTGAGATGTCCCATCAAGCTGTATGATTTCTACCTCTTTAAATGGTGAGGATGCTTATTATGAATGTGTGTGTATGTGTATGTTCTCTAGTTCCACTTTGAGTAAAAATACTTCAAAAAAGCAAAATATTGAAGCAGTCTTACTGTTATTCCCAAAGCATGAAATGTCCCTAGCATCGTGATATAAAAGGACATCCTAAGGGTCTCATGAAGGTGGAGTGGAATATGCAGAGTCTGCTTCCATCATATATGCATAGCCCTGCATTTTTCTGGCCTTGACTTTTGTCACTTGCAGCACCATCAACCTAGGGAAGACTTTTTTTTTTAAGGTTTGTTTATTCATACAAGAATTGGGGTGTAGGCCAGAGTGTGGGAAGCAGAACAGGTGGATTAACTGAAATGCACTGCTGAAGGGAGCAGTGGGCAGTACAGGAGATGTCTGCTATGCCATGTGGATCAGCCAGCTGGCCAGCCAGTTAGTGCTGCATCTTTTAAGCCCTGAGCCACCAAGGAGGCCAAACTAGGTTAGGCTCTTTACTTTTGTACTTTCTGGTCCTAGCAGTTTGCAGATCATCTTTATGACAGTTCCAGAGTGACCTTTGCTGTAGGTCATACCATGTTAGCTAGATTATAACCTTAAGTGGTTTTCCTTTACTCTGCATGAAAAGGACAGTAATTATAATGTTGCCGATAAGGCCTTCATGTACTCTTCTACTAACCTCATATTTATGTGGCTCTCTAGTGACAATGGCCTTTCTCCACCCAGGCTTCATGCTTTTCTTTCAAGGCCTTGGCACAGCTCTCCCTTTTGGGAAAGTTCCCACGCCACCACCACCATACCACTATACTCACCATTTGTCTTGTTAGCTCCCATCCTTCCCTTTTCTCAAACACAGCTTTTTCAGGATTCCATATTTTCTTCCTGTTCCCTTGAGCTCTTCCTCTAGCACCTACCACAATTTTGTCATTCTGTGTAATTCTTGGCTGTCTGTTGCTGTCCCTTATTTCTGTAAGCTCCATGAGGTAGGGGTTGTTGAGTCATGCTCATTTCTCTACCACTCACACCTGGCACTGGCACACAGCAGTCCTTTGATAAATCTTGACTGGATGAATAATAACATAGGATGTCACATGTGTATGAGTTACAGTGTAATATTGAAGGGGTGGCAAGGTTAGTGCAGATAAGGACCCCCATCATGATAGCTAAACTTCCTGTGGGAAAGCAGATGATGACCTTCTGGTAGAATTAAAAAACAATCAATGCATTGGGTAGAAGAATACAGACTTGAAGATGTATAGACTCACAGGCATATAGACTTGCAAATAATCCTCTGGGCAGTAATTGGTTCCAGGTGGGATTTGTCTGAATCAAAGCAGGTGAACCCTGGGCAGGTGGTTAGCTTGAGGAATCAACAGGTGGCAGCATGTGAAGGAGAAGCAGAAGGCAGCTGCCTGTTGGCATTTGGAGTGACTCCAAAGGAAGTGGTAAAGGTAATATATGTTGACTGCTTGGAATTAAGTAGCAGTACCACCATATTTTCAAGAGCTCTACTGCCTTGGTAATGTTTGTAGGCAGCATCTATCTGGAAGATGTAGGGTGGGAGGGTTGAGATTGTGGTAGTCTTACCCTGCTTTTTTACCAATGTATTCTTCAGCCCCCAGAGTGTGAAAGGCCGGAATGACACCTTTTACCTGACACCTGAGCCGGTGGTGGCCCCCAACAGCCCAATCTGGTACTCGGTTCAACCTATCAGCAGAGAGCAGATGGGACAGATGCTCACTCGGATCCTGGTGATACGAGAAATTCAGGAGGCCATTGCTGTGGCCAGTGCAAGCACCATGCATTGAGATCTCTCAGCCATGGTGCAAAGGAGACCATCCAGGAAAAAAGGACTTACTTTCACACTAAAGAAGAGGCCTCCATTTTTTCTTTTCTTTTTTATTGGTGTAGTTACGAAGCCTTTCAGGCTGCTTCTGTTTAAAATGTAAAAGGAAACTTTGCCCCATGCATCTTCACAAACCTGCTGCGGTAGACTCCTCAGCCCATGGGGGCTCTGGATTTCCTGAGAGCCAGATGTCCTAGAAAGTTGCTGGCAGACTTTTTTTCTTTTTGTCTTGAATCTGAGGAAAGGGCTTGGACTGTTAGGAGACATGTGGCCCCTTCCCTTCTTTCAGAAAGGTGGAAATAATGATGGATGGCCCCTCCATGGAATCTTCCCCAGCTGGCTTCCACTCACTGCAAGACTTCGCTGACTACGGGGGAGCCACAGTCTTTTCTTTCTTCATGCTGAGACAGAAACTTAGCATCTAAATGGAAGGAAAATGAGGGGAACTTTAATTATGATTTATTAAAGACAATTTCTATTACACCCTCCTTTATGACAAGTGACATTTTAGATGTTAAAGTAAAAACTTTACCATGCCTTTTTTTTTTCCCGGCCTAACATTGAGGCCTTAAACCTGAGGCTCCTGTGCCTGATGGAATTCTTGTAACATACACTTGTGTATCATATAAAGATACCACTCTGTTTCTCTTATGTATTCTTAATCTAGTTGTTTATTAAGAATGACAAGCACGTCTTTTCAACATGCTAGTGAACAACGCCTCTTTATTTGGGAGTAGTCTGGGGGGACAGTGGAAACACAGTCACTTAGTTAATTGAAATGGGCTAAGGTGTGGAAGGGGGTCAGCAACTGGAGAGCCCAGTTGTAAAGGGTTGGGTGTTGTGCGCATGCGCAAAGCTTCTCTGATCAGCCCCGCCCCGGAGGCGGTGGCACCGCCCCCGCGCTCTGCGTCCTGACGTCAGCGGCGCGCAGAACGCAGTGACGATACCGCGGTTTTATATTGGCGCGGCCCAGTCGGCAGAGGCCTCTGCGGCGCGGTCCTCGGAGACACGCGGCTCTTCCGCGCTCTGGCCATGGCCGACTACCTGATTAGCGGGGGCACGTCCTACGTGCCGGACGATGGGCTCACCGCACAGCAGCTGTTCAACTGCGGGGACGGCCTCACCTACAAGTGCGGGCCTAGCGGACTCACCTGGGCGAGGAGGGGCGGTGCGATGGGCTGGCAGATCGGGTGGGGCCCCCACTGTGATCTCTCATGGGCGCGGGCCTGGAAACAGTTACTGTAAATTCCCCGCCCATCTCTGCACTTCAGTTTGCAGAGCTGAAGAGGGGTGGGATGGAGGAGGCATCTTGGTGCTTGGGATTTCAGGCCAGAAACTTCCGTGCACATTGAGTTGTCAGGGTGCCAAGGGTGCTGATGACAGCTAGGTGGCAGAAAAGGTCCCCTGCCACCATCAACACCTTGTCCTCTGTCCTGCCTGTGACACATGGGCAAGTGCCACACTACCCAAATGCCTTATGAGGTGATCTTTGAAGATGGACTGGCAGGCTGCACTAAGCCTGAGCCTTACTCTCAATTCGCTCCCCTCCCCCATAGTGACTTTCTCATTCTCCCTGGGTACATCGACTTCACCGCAGACCAGGTGGTGAGTATGGCCAGGAATGCTGCTGTCCCCTGGTCTTTGGGCTACCTCACCAGATTGGGCTTGGGGTGGATTCTGTGGAATGGCCTTGCTGGCATGCAAGTAATATAGGGCACCTGTTTTGTGGGATTCCTGACATCACCCTGCAATGTATATGATACTTTCCCACATTAGTGGCTTTATTTTCCAGGACCTGACTTCTGCTCTGACCAAAAAGATCACTCTGAAGACCCCACTGGTTTCTTCACCCATGGACACAGTCACAGAGGCTGGGATGGCCATAGCAATGGCGGTGAGCTCCTCAGGGTGTGTGGGCCTGGCTCTCTTTCAGAGGCATACAATCATGCTTCTCTTATACTTTGTCAACTTTTTCCTACCCATTTATCTTGCAGCTTACTGGTGGTATTGGCTTCATTCACCATAACTGTACACCTGAATTCCAGGCCAATGAAGTTCGGAAAGTGAAGGTTAGAAGGGCATGGATTGTGGTCGAGTTCCTAAGAATTGCATTGAATTGGAATGGGATGGGAGCAAGGGATTTTTCTGCTCCTAATTTAGGGTCCTTTCTTCCTACTGTGAATTCCGGATAAGCTCCAATACCTTTGTCATAAGTCAACAGAAGAGCACCAGGTGGACGGTGCTGATAGCCACCCATGTCTCCTACCCTTGGCTTTGAGGCGTTGTGTGTATATTGGTCTTGTGGCACTGCTAAAGGGGGAGTTGGCACAGACTTGAACTTCAGGCCAAAAGCCTGATGAAAGGTTCAAAAACACCCTTTCTGTCATTTTCAGAAATATGAACAGGGATTCATCACGGACCCTGTGGTCCTCAGCCCCAGGGATCGAGTGCGGGACGTATTTGAAGCTAAGGCTCGGCATGGCTTCTGTGGTATACCCATCACTGACACGGGGCGGATGGGGAGCCGTCTGGTGGGCATCATCTCCTCAAGGGATATTGATTTTCTCAAGGAGGAGGAGCATGATCGGTTTTTGGAAGAGGTGGGTGTTACTAGCAGAGCAAAACCAAGTTCTGGTAGTCGAGATTAAAGGCTTTTGTTCATATCTCTGAGGGCTGCTGCTACCTACCCTTCCAAGTTTCTGACCCTTCCATGAAATCCATATCCCTTTCTCAACAGTGACTGTGCCAATATTTGCTAGCACGTACTGTTTTTTGCTGCCACAAAGCCCACTCCCTGTGGACAAAGTATAAATGACTCTCTCGTCAAGGACCAGCATCAGCATCCTCTTCTCTTAGTCATTGTTCCAGCATAGCCCTTTTTATCTCCAAAATGTAATATGTTCCTTTTCCTTTCTACTCAATTCTCTTGCCACTAGACTGCTGCAGAAACTTTTGAGTTAAGGCAGCCTGTTGAGAGGTCCCCTCTGATTAGCCTTGCCTCATGGCCCCTCCCCCTCCTAGATCATGACAAAGAGAGAAGACTTGGTGGTAGCCCCTGCAGGCATCACATTGAAGGAAGCAAATGAAATTCTGCAGCGGAGCAAAAAGGGTAAGTTCTAGAGGTAGGAATTGTCAATGAACCCAGAAAGACCAGGGTCCTGATTCATGTTCTGCCCCCAGGAAAGTTGCCCATTGTAAATGAAGACGATGAACTGGTAGCCATCATTGCCCGGACAGACCTGAAGAAGAACCGGGATTACCCACTGGCCTCTAAAGATGCCAAAAAGCAGTTACTATGTGGAGCAGCTATTGGTACTCATGAGGACGACAAGTATCGACTAGATTTATTAGCACAGGCTGGTGTAGACGTAGTGGTTTTGGTGAGTTGATGCAGAGGCAGGGTGGGATCGTGGGTGTAATTGCGATACGAGTCTAATGGGAACTTCCTCCCTGCCCAGGACTCTTCCCAGGGAAACTCCATTTTTCAGATCAACATGATCAAGTACATCAAAGAGAAATACCCCAGTCTCCAAGTTATCGGAGGCAATGGTGAGAGAAAACTAGGCACTGAAGGATGTGGGTAAAGTGTGAGGAAGTTAGCTTCCTACCTAGACCTTCATGTGATCGTCTCCCCATTCTCACTGCAGTGGTCACAGCTGCTCAGGCCAAGAACCTCATCGATGCTGGCGTAGATGCCTTGCGTGTGGGCATGGGCAGTGGCTCCATCTGTATCACCCAGGAAGGTAAGATCCTGTGTCAGGGCTCTTAACCCCACGTGCCCTAGAGCCTAGAGCTCTTATGGGAACTATATTAAACCTTCCAAAGGGGCAGCCCCTGGGCCAAGCAGGCCTCTCTGGTTGGGTGACTTGCCTGGAAGCAAGACGAGCTCTCGTCATTCTTCACCTGCCACTCCCCCTGCCTAGCCTGGCCTCCTTGCTCCTGCTCTGCGCCCTCTCTAAACTCTGGTCTGTTTTTTTATTTAGCGGCTCCCAAGATCCCTCCAGACATAAAGTCCCACAGCCCCAAATGCCCTTCTACTGTCACGGGCTGCTATAGTAAGTTCGGCCCGGCCCAGGGGCCCGGCCCAGCTGCCCACTGCCCGGCTGGCTTGGTTGACTGTAGCTGTAGCTCCCGGGGTTTGTGGTGCTGATGGGTGGGCAGGCAAACTGTGACAGACCATGGTTTTGGGGCTGCTCAAGAACACAGCTCCCTCCTTTTCCTGGGATGTTTATAGGGTGGCACCTCCTTCAGGTAGGCCATGCTCTGCCCACATCTCCTGCAGTGTAGGCACAGCTCAAGAACCATCTGTGAAACCCTCTTCCACAGAACACTGTCCTGCTCTTGTCTGAGCTGCCCACCAAACAGGGAAGAAAAGGGTGGGTCTGTGGGTACTAACTGCACGGTGCCACCTACCAGCTGGGCGGGGCTTTCCCGGCTGCTGACTGCATGTGCCTGAGGCTGTTCTGGGCCATGCATACATGCACGTGCACACGCAGGGGCAAAATGAGGCCATCACAGCTATTTGTCTTATTCAAGGCAGGTGGGCCAGCAGCCATCCCAGACATGACCCACCCTCAGCAGGCTGCAGTTCTGGTATAGGTGTAGCTGAGACCTCCTAGGAGCTGAGTTGTAGCCACAGGGGCCCTGTCTATCTACACTAACTCCACCCATCCGTCTGTTTATCTTTCAACAGTGCTGGCCTGTGGACGACCCCAAGCAACAGCAGTGTATAAGGTGTCAGAATACGCACGCCGTTTTGGTGTTCCTGTCATCGCTGACGGAGGAATCCAAAACGTGGGCCACATTGCCAAAGCCTTGGCCCTTGGGGCCTCTACAGGTGAGGTTCCAGTACCCTGGGAGACTGGGGGGATTCCACCAGTGCCACTCAGGATCTGCCCCTAACATTCCATCTGTTCATAGTCATGATGGGCTCCCTCCTGGCTGCTACCACTGAGGCCCCTGGAGAATACTTCTTCTCTGATGGGATTCGCCTAAAGAAATACCGTGGTATGGGTTCCCTGGATGCCATGGACAAGCATCTCAGCAGCCAGAACCGATATTTCAGGTGGGACAGCAAGGTCAATTACGTCAAGCTAGCCTTGCCCTGACCACCTTACCTTATCTGTGTTTTGATCTTGCCTGTGTGTGTGTGTGTGTGTTTGTATTTTGCCTCTTCCTGCAGTGAAGCTGACAAAATTAAGGTAGCTCAGGGAGTGTCTGGGGCTGTGCAAGACAAAGGGTCCATCCACAAATTTGTTCCCTATCTGATTGCTGGCATCCAGCACTCCTGCCAGGACATCGGTGCCAAGAGTTTGACTCAAGTCCGGTAAGCTGGGAGCTGGACATGGGGAGTGGGGGGCTTGGTCCTAGGTCAATTAGCTACATCTAACATCTGCCTCTCTTCAGAGCCATGATGTATTCCGGAGAGCTTAAGTTTGAAAAGAGAACATCCTCAGCTCAGGTAGAAGGTGGTGTCCATGGCCTTCATTCGTAAGTAACCAATCCTCTTCTACCCCTATGTCTGGTGTCTCTGCTATGCCTTCTTCTGCCCTCACCTCACAGCTGGTCTTTCTGCCTACAGGTATGAGAAACGGCTTTTCTGAAAAGGGATAACAGTGTGCATACGCTCGCACACACATGCACACACACCCACACCCTGGTTTTTCAATAAAAGTTTGAAAAAGAATGCGATGCTTGACATTTTTTTTAGGATAAGGGGCAGGTTAGGCTCTGAAGCTGCCACCATCATAGATACACACAACACCCTTTTTTTTACAGAGGAACCTGAGGTGAGTTTTAGGTTTAAAAAGTCCCAAAATTCAGGAGCCAATTCTGATCAGCGCTGGCTCCCCAGGTCCAGGCTAACACTGAAATCACACAACAGTCCAAAGGGCTATAATACATAGATTCCTGCATGTATCTCTAAAGGACTTGGAGAGAATATTGAGGTCCCCCCTCCAATCTTCCTATGAGCAAGTAGATCTGCAGCAGATATGCACATGGACTCTTGGTCTCAGAGGAGCCAAGTAGCCTACATGAGATGCTTCTCTTGATTTCTTAACAGCCCCCTCCAGAAGCTCATTAAGCCAGCAGCCCATCGCCAGCCATACACCTAGTACGAAATGGATGAAGTGGATCAAGTATTAATTTGCTGACAAGTGTTATAGCGTCAAAGGGAAGGGGACAGTGAAAGCAGTGAGAACCCCTGGGCTCTGCAAAAGGTGCCCAGGTTTTCCCTGAAAAGTCAGGCACACTCAGGTCCTGTTGTTGCTCTCTGTTTCTTGGACCACAGATGTAAGCATAGTGCCTCCCGGTGGGGGAATGAGAGCAGCTCCTGTCACTCGGCCTTCATGACACAGGAAGTTGAAAGTGGCACAGGCATTGGGCTGCAAAAAGAAAGCTACCATTAGTGGGGCTAGGGCTAGAGCTAGCTAGGCTCCCTTCCCTGGGCGGTGAACTTACCGTGTCCTGCACCTCCACAGCGATGCCCCTCTGCCTCATGGCTTGCAGCACCTGGGATTGCAGCCGCTCAGTTCGGTCTCCAGTACCCACCACCACAATTTCTAGGGAAGGATGAGCATGGCTAATGTACAACCACTTAGGTCAGGGGTTGTGTGGGGGTGGCTTTCTGGGCTTCAGAGCCCAGAGTCTCCTTTGATACCTATTCCAGGCTCTAGCATCCAGAAAAGGGACAGGCTCTCTTCGGTAATATCCTGGTGGGATCCTACCTGTATGGGAAATAGGCAGGTCAAAAAGACTCACGCTGTTTTGCCCACAACCCTCTCACCTGTTCCGCGACAGGGGAAAGTATGCCGGGGATGAAATCAAAGGCAGGACTGCCAGCCTGTTTGCTGGTAGCAAGGAAGGGCTCACGTTCCACTGCACTACTGAGTGCGGAAGCAGCGCGCAGGGCCCCAAAACGCGATTCCCGTTGATCATGAAGCCGCAGCTGTTGTAGCTGTCGATGTACATGGCATGCGGGGACTCGCGCTGCAGCATAGAGATACGCGTCCGCTGATACAGCTCATCATCGGCGGGCGTGAGCCGATGCCCACGCCGTGGCACCCTGCGGAAGGTTATGGTCAGGGCATAGGAGGCCAGAAGAATGAGGCCGGGGTTGCCGATCGCAAAAGGCGGGATGGCCTGAGGCCCTGAGTCCGGGCTCACCATTGCATCTCCGTGGAAGGGCAGCGGAAAGTGGGTCGCGCGCGGAACAAGCCGCGGGACAAGAGAGCCGCAGCCATGGCGGACCAGCGCGCAGCGGGAGCGGCGCAGGGTGAGAACGGTTGTAGCAGAGCCCCTGCCCGCGCCGCTACAGCGCCCCCCCGCGTCCCGGAGGGCAGGGCACAGCTCGGCTGCCCCGGCGCAGGAGTGTGAGCAGGCCAGAGCTATCAGTCCCAGGAGGCCGCGTCCCCGGCGCGGCTCTGGTGTCTGCACCTGCCGCCCGTCCCGCCCTGGGCCCCCGCAGACTGTCCTGGGGGAGCCGGACACCTGGTGGCGTGGCCGACCTCAGAGCACTGCCCGAGCCCCAAGCCACGACCTGGGCCCCCGACTTTCAGCCATTACGCAGGGCTCACGGGGCCTGGGGCGGGGCAGCCGCGCACCTGGTCCAGTCCCGAACACCTGGTCAGGGCGTGGTGCCAGTTTCCAATTCCTAATCCCAGCCTTTGCGGCGTCAGGTTCCGGGGGCGGGGCGGGTGGGTAGAGTTTCCCCACCTCGCCGCCGAAACACGCCCCTCCCTAACCGTCACCCGCGCGACCGTTGGCGTCGCCTCCGCGCGTCGCGTGGGGCGTGGCCGCGCGTGGATTGGCCTCTTAGGAGCGCGAGTGGGCGTGTCCGGTGGCTTCTCCTTAAAATGGCTCCAGTCCGCAGTCAGAGCAAGCGGAAGGGGACGCCGTGGTGGGGTAATTGTAGCTCCGTTCCGGTGGGACAGACCCGGCCGCCCGAACCGGACCAGACATAGAAGTAGGCAGCGGCTGGAGCATCGCCCTGTCCTCAGTCAGCTTGCGTCTCGAGTTTCCCGCCCCCGTCTCGAGCCGAATCAGAGGGGCCTACTGGCACGAGAGTCGCTGGCGCCCGTACCGGGTTCGGGCATCTCCGCGCGCCCACCTTGTGGACTCAGGGAGACGTTGTGGCGTCTGCTACCAGCGGGCGGGAGGCTCGGCACAGCCGAGGACGGTCGCAGTGGATTGCAGGGGGTCCAGGCACCGCCGTGTGGGCCCATTGGGCCCACAGCGCTCCGGGCGCTGGCAGCGTCATCGGACAAAGGGCCCGGGGTGCGAGGGTGTCCCTGAGGCGGGCGCGCGGGTTTACTTCCTCTCTGGCCCTATGGGTGTGCTTCCCTCTTGGCTGATCCCGAAACCCGCCCCGCCACCGTCACCGCTTCAGTGGCCCTGGCTGCGTGTGACCAACCAACAGGACTAATCCTGCCCGGCAGATCTAATCCGGATCGGGACCCGGTCCCAGGGGAGGTCCTACCGCCCCTCCTATTGTTTTGGGACCCAGGTGAGCGCCTCGTTCCCACTAGACTCGGTTTCACCGCCTAATCCTATGTCTGCCTCGTGGGACTGGGAGTGGGGGGTTCTGTTCTGGCCCCAGGACGAGCGACCCTCCCTTCGGTACCCCCAACCCCCATGGCTGGACAGCGGGCAACGGAATCCCAAAAGCAGCTGTTGTCTCCAGAGCATTCCAGCTGCGCTTGGATTTCGTTCCCTGCTCTCCTGCCTGAGCAGCGTCCCGGCCGAGATGGGGTGGGCTAACCTTGATCCTCAGACATACTTCATTGGGTCGCTCTGGTCTTCATCCCTTTCAGGTGCACCCTGAGGCTGGAAGTGACGGGTGTTAACGTTGGAGAGTTGGGGCGGTGGCCATCTCTGAATACCTGGGTAGCATTGGCGAGGGAGGGCTGACTAGGCCTCCGAATAAGGCTGCAGTGGCGGTGAGTCCCATAGGGCCGGCCCAGCCTGCAGCTCGCTAAAGATAGCCCTTCACTTCCTGGGGAAAAACCACCCCAACCGTCTTCTTATACCGAAAGTAGCTGAAGTCCCCAGGTTGGCCTCAGTCCCCTGACCCTCTTAGCAATTTTCCCTGGTCAAAGGCCTGCGATATGGAAAGCGCTTTGGAATGACACGATCACTCCCGTTGAGTGGGCACCCAAGAAGCCATCGGGAATGTCGTGTCCGCCCAGTGCTCTTTCGGAGGCTCCCAGTAGGGCTTTGCAGTCCTAATACAGAAAGGGGTCTTGCCAAGATTTTCCTGTCCCTAGAATGCACCCCTCTCTTGAGTTTCTGAGCACCTCACTTGCACCAGGGCAGAGATGCTGGGTTTCAGTACTTTGCTGCTTCAAATTCAATCTCCATTAAAAGAAAGAGGAAAGAGGAATTTGAATTACACTAAAGTGAAAACAGTTGGAAGTCTTCTTGGGGCAGCAGCAGCTTTCTCCAAGCGCTAGTAGAGGAATGAGATATTCCAACCAAGAGCAGTCCTTTAACTGGGGCTTTTGCATAGTCACATTGTTTAGTTGGCCCACAATGGCTCCTTGCCTAGACCAGGAAGCAGGAGGAGCCCTGTTAAAGTACACCGGGTTAAAGGAGCACCATTGAAAGCTGGCGATTCTGGAAACTGTCATGGTTCTAATTCTCCAAGAGAAGAAAATCAGTTACTTCAGAGTGGGCACTAATCGGGAATAAAGACGACCCATACATACCTCAAAGGAGGAAATGCTTACAAAAAACCTAAAGACGTAGGACGCAATTTTTAAAAAATTTTTAATCGTGAAAGAGGCGTTAAAGTTAGCTGCTCGGTTCCAGTAACAATTCACTTAGAACTTGTGTCCTTATCACGTGTAAAGTGCGAGAAATGAAACATCACAAGCTATGTAAGACTTGGATAAAGAGAAGGATTGTGAGCACCACCTGGTCGCAATGAATGCTTTCCCAGTTTGCTAATAGGAATGACAGGGAAGAACCATAGCCCCGGGGAGTGGGATTCCGGGGCGGGGCAGAATTGGAGATCCCGGCGGAGGGAGCGCGGGGATCATAGGTCGAAAGCTGCCAGCGAAGCGCTCTGGTGCACCTGTCCAGTCAGGAACCGCCGCCAGGTCTCCGCCCCGCTGTTCCGTCCTCCCGGAAATTCGGTCTCCAGACATTGTTTCCGGTTCCGTTCTTTCCTTCCGGTCGCCATGGCGACGAGGCGCCTAGGGGTTGAGGAGACGCTGGGAGCCCTGAATGCGGCTCTTGGGCCTGGCGGCCCAGTGTGGTTCAAGGAGACTCGCGCCCGCCACCTGCGTGCTCGAGACTTCTTAGCGCCGCAGCGCGCGCTACAGGCGCGCTTCGGGGACGGACAGGTAGGCGGAAGCCGGCGGAGACGTGCGGGCAGGTTGACAACAGACCCCCATTCACCCTCTTGTCCACCCACAGGTGCCCGAGCGCGTGGTCCGAGCTGTTGCCACCCTGCAGGGCCCAGGTGTGGCCCCGGTGCTGCGTTGCGCGCCGACCCCCGCGGGCCTGGCGCTCCAGCTGCAGCGGTCGGTTGTTTTCGAGCGCGTCCTCGGCGCCGTAACCGCTTACGCCGCTCCGGCCGCGCCCGCCGCGCGGGCCGCGCAGTGCTCGCGCGTCATCCTGCACTGCCCCGCGCTGCGCGGCGCGCCTAGCGCACTGAGCCTGAGCCAGCTGCGTGCTATTCTAGTGGCCGACCACTTGGCACGAGCGCTACTTGCTCACGGGTGAGCAGGGGCGCGGGGCAGCCCTAGGCCGAGAACCCACGGCCCTTTAAAACTGGAAAGGGCAGGGGTAAGCTGGGCCAGGCTGAAGTGGCTGCCTTCGCTTCGCAGGGTGTGTGTGCGCCACTTGCCCGCTGTGCGGGACCCACACATGGTGACCTTCCTGCAGCAACTGCGGGTGGACTGGCCCACTACCTCGAAGAGGGTCGCCACTGAAGCCCTGAGGACCCGAGCACTTGCAGATCTTAGCCCTTCCTGTGACAGAGGAACCTTGCCACCTGGAGCCCTAGGCAGAGTATGTCTGAAAGAAGTGGTGGAAGAACGGGGGCACAGAGCTGGCTATGACCCCAACCTCACAAATTGTCTGGGTAAGACCTCTTGCTTAGCAAGGCCTGAAAGAAGGCAGGGGTTTTACACTCCCTCCTAGCCTCAGGGCCCTACATTCTCTGCAGTAACTGAGGATCTGCTCACCGTGTTGGCTGAACTGCAGGAGGCTGTGCAGCACTGGCATGAGGACACCTCCCAAGGCTTGGTTAGTGACTGACTCCTCACCCCTTGGGCTTCCGTAAAAGCAGGTGCCCTGCAGTGACTGTCCTCCCTTACCCTGTAGGCTGCAGCCTCAGATGCTGGTACAAGCAGCTGCACAGTTGTTCATGTGGTGAACTGTGAGGATGAGTTCCAGCAACAAAAGTTGGACTTGCTTTGGTGGAAGCTAGATGACCAGGCTCCTCTCATACAGGTAGGTTCGAGATGGCAGAGTCCCTACCAGTTTCATCCCATCCAAGGGATGTTAGCTGCCAGTCTAGATGACACTTGACCATGGGTAAGATACTAGATTTGGTGCAGCAGGTACAGAGGTCTGGAAGAGGGCAGGATCTGAAGGCAGATCCCAGAAGACAAAGAGGTTGAAGAGGCTGGAGTATGTTCTGAGGGGTGAGAGACTGAACTTAGGAGGGAGGTCCTAAACCTGGGTAAACTTCAAGCACCTGATTTAGGCTCCTTAAGAGGGGGGTGGGGTGGGTTATTTTTTTTTTTTTGATCAGCGGTCCCAGGGGGGTGGGAGGAGGAGATACACCAGAGAGAATGGGGAGCAGAATAGGCAGATCTACTGAAATACACTGCTGAGGGACCAGACAGGGGAGGTCTGCTGTGTTGTAAGTTTATTTTTACATCATTTTGTGCCTTTTAGCACTGAGACTTTTAACCCCTGTGCCTCTCAGATTGATAGCACTGATTTAACCACCAGGAAGGCCTTGGAGGGGCGAGGGAGGAGGGTTTAATCATGGAGAGTATCACCACCTGGCTGAGCCCCTGCTGTCTTCCTGACAGAAGCACCTGGTCTGTGGCCCCGTGAAAGTATCTAGTTCACCTGGTACCCTGACTGCCCCCGAGTACTATGAGTAAGTGAGCCAGAACAAAGGTCATCCAACCTGGGTAGTAGAGGCATAGGGGGACCCTGCCCCCTGGCCCTTCTCTCACCATTTTCTTTTTTTCAAAGATTGATTTATTTATGCATACAGTACTGGGGTACAGGCCAGAGGTGCAGGATTCACCAGAGACAAGAGTGGGGAGCGTAACAGATTGATGAAGTACACTGCTGAGGGGAGCAGTGGGTGGGCCAGGGGAGGTCTGCCATGCCATGTGGGTCACCTACAGGGCGGGGATCGAACTCATGTTGAAGTGGCTTTAGCTTCTTAGTGCTGTGCTTTAACCTGCTATGCCACCAGGGAGCATTTTAAAAAAATATTTATGCATACATGAGCTGGGGTATAGTTCAGAGGTGAGGGGGGATGTGTGTGAAAGGACTCACTGGAGACAGTGGCGAGCAGAACAGCAGATTGACTGAAATACACTGATAGCTTTATAGTGCTATGACCTCTTGTGCTACCAGAGAGGCCCCCTTTTCTCACTCTTTTCAAAATGCAGGCTCCGACACGCCCAGGTGTGTAAAGCCTCAGCACTGAAGCACGGCAAGGACATAGTGCAAGGTGTGCCTGGGAAACCTGGATCTGATTTGGGTGGAGGCAGGTCATCTGCACCCTTGCCTGAAGAATGACTGACCGACCTGCCTAACTATACTTCCTCAGAACCAGCATGGACAGACATCTTTGGGGTTCTCTCTGTGGCAACCATCAAATTTGAGATGCTCAGCACTGCCCCACAGAGTCAGGTGAGCCAAGGCGCCCCACAGGATCAGGGCTGGTGGCACCATGTATGGTGGCTGTCCTTCCTTTCTGCAGCTGTGCCTCCATTCCCTAGCTGCTCCTGGCCCTGACCGATGGCAGCATTTCCACGAAGGGCACCAAGAGTGGCACTTTTGTCATGTATAACTGTGCTCGTCTCGCCACGCTCTTTGAGAGTTACAAGCACAGCATGGAACAAGGTCTTTACCCGACTTTTCCACCTGTGAGCAGCCTGGACTTCTCACTGCTACATGATGAGGTAAGTGCCCCCGTGAGTGACTAGTACACGCAGGTGTGAACTCTTCTCTCCCAGCACTCTTCTCCCCCACAGGGTGAGTGGTTGCTGCTCTTCAACAGTGTCCTCCCCTTCCCAGACCTGCTGAACCAGACAGCAGCCCTGGCCTGCACAGCCCCAGGGCGCCATGTTACTACACGCACAGAGATGGTGAGGCACAGAAAACCAGAACACACACTGCACACTCGAGTCTTTATTATGGTTTGGGAAACAACAACAAAAGACAGGCCAGTGACTCGGTTTCTGTCTCTAGGTGTGCAAGTTCTTGGTGCAGCTCAGCATGGACTTCAGCTCATACTATAACCGTGTACACATCCTAGGGGTAAGCAGCACACAATGGGGGGGGGAGGCGCACGGGGGGGGGGGGGGGCGGGGGGAGGGGGCAGCACGGGGGGGGGGGGAGGCAGAGGATGGACCAGTGGGACACTTTTCTCCTCCAGGAGCCTCAACCACACCTGTTTGGTCAGATGTTTGCCCGTCTGCAGCTTCTGCAGGCTGTGCGTGAAGTGCTGCACACTGGCCTGGCCCTGCTGGGTCTGCCCCCACTGAGCCACATCTAAGGCCCCAGAGGCCCCAGTATCTGGGAGTGGCCACAAAGTCATCAACTGAGGGAGAATTTTAAAAGCCCACAGATTTTGCTAGGGACCTGGAACCAAAATAAACTGCTTCTGTTTCAAAGCTTTGTCCTACCTAGGGGATGGGGCATCTTCTTGGTTGGCCGGGTAGCACTCTACTCACCTCCAGCTCCTGCTCTGAAAAACCAAGGGCCTGCAGCTGCCCCTTCCCGTTAAGGCATGATGGGCAGAGGCACAGTTACTCCTGCTCCCCTCTGTCCACAAGCAGGCCCCATGCCCAGGATGCCAGCTGCCACGGGATACCTCAGTCATACCAATTGTAAACCTCAAGCCCCTGGCCCCCAAGAGCACAGCGGTGGCCAAACTCAGGGCTCACAGGCCAGCAGTCCATGTCAGCCACGTCTGGTACATGGTACACTGTACTGTTCATGAAGGTGGGTTCACCATGCCCCAGACGCCAGAAGGTCAGTCGTTGATCAATGGAGGCTGAAACCATGAGGCTTGGACTTAGGATCTTGAGGCCTGTCACATGGGCAGCATGTGCACAGGGGACAGAGTATTCCTCTAGCACATGCAAGTGGGGCAGCAGCTCAGCACCTCCGACAGCCTCTTCCAGCTCTGGCATCTCCACAGCAAGCACAAAGATATGAAGGGAGCCATCTTCACTGCCACTGGCTATGAGATGGCCCTCACGTGTGGGCAAGGAATGCAGGCTGTTGACACCACAGCTGTGAGCCTGGAGGGTCAGGCATGGGGTGCCCAGCTCTGGAAGAAGATGGTTGTCAGGGCTCAGTGTGCCACACAGGTGAGACAAAGTGAGAAGTGGGGGGGAAGGCATTGCGGCACGCTAGCCACTTACGATAGGGAAGTCCAGGATCAGCTGGAGGCTCCAAGGCAGTGGAGCTATGATCCAGTATAGTGGTGAGATCCCAGAAGGCCAAGCTGCCATCAGTGGCTGCACTGCACAGGAACAGCCTCCTGGGAGCCAGGAAAAGGGCAGTTGGGTCAGTGAGGGAGATAAGGAACAAGAGTCCCCACCCAACCCTGCTGGGCCACCACACAGCTCTCCTTACCGCCGTTGGTTGGGTGCTTCGTGAGTAAAGGAGTGGACCTTGAGGACACACCGCTTGTGGTGGAAGGTTTCAGCTAGAAGCTGCAGCCGACGTCCAGAGTCCTGTAAAAGAAAGAGCCTGGGGGCGGAGGAGGCTCCGTTCAGAACCCAATCTAAACAGCCTCATGTTTCCTGGTTCCCACACACAATATATTCTCACCTCACCGCTCCATCACTGCAGGCAGCAGCCACAAGGGGGCCAAGGCCGGGCCTGTCGAGCTCACAAACTGCTAGGGACATGTACCTGCAGAGACAACACACAGCCATCAGGGGGAGCCTGGGAGTAGCTGTAAGAGGCTTGCCCCACCATCCCAATGCCCACCTCAAGCCCTGGGCTACAGTGCACATCACCTGGTCTCTGGGTCCACCTTGACCATCCGGTGTCGATTGCGCTGCCGGTCCCAGTATTCATCTAGCCGGTGGGATGACAGGTGCATGACATGGCAGGCGAGACGGCTTGGGGTGCAGGGGTCTGGAGTGACCATGATGCTGAAGCAGTGCATCTCAGCCCGGCCCCCAGCAGATACCACATGAGCAGTAAGGCCTGGTCGAGGATCCTGAGAGCCACCTAGGGTGCCAACACCCCACACAGCCAGCGCACGCACAGAAGAAATATGGTTACAAACAGCTGTAAGCGCATGAGCTGAGCCAGTGGCTGTGGGGAGCGCCAGGACACAGACAGTGGTGTCCTCACTGCACGTGATCACAATGTCAGTCAGGCCGGGTCCTTCGCTGCCAGGCTCCAACTGGTCAGGCTGCATGAAGTTGGGCACCCCATACTCAGGCCCCAGGGTGATGGTGCCCACACGCTTTACACAAGTGATCTCGCGACCATGCAAACTCTCCCGGAGAATCACATGTGGTCGGGTGCAGCCACCCAGAGCCCGGTACAACATGACGTCCCCATCCTTGAGGTAGGCAAAGGCCATAGTTGCTTCAGTATCAGAGAAGGCCCAGGACCGATGCCCTCCACCACAGTTGATGATGTGTAGCTTTTCATGCGATCTGGGACTCCACACAACAAATTCATTGGCATGAAAACCCAAGATGACCATGCTCCCATCAGCCATAATGCGGAGCCCAGCCACCCAGTTCATGCCGCGACAGGACTTCTGCCTTAGGACTGGGTGGAGCTGGCCGCTTCGCACAAACAGCTGGTAGTAGGTGCCATCACGACCTGTAGTGTAGACGTAGCCACTGTGGCAGGTGACCGAGGTAACACCCTGCTTCCCATGCAGAGAAGGAAGGGTGGATACAGGGCCCCACTCAGCCACGGCATCCTCACCCTCACCACTACCACTACCCACTCCAGGTGCTCCAGCACCAGCCCCAGCTTTGCCGCCAATTCCAAGGTCCTTGAGCAGTCCCGGTCTGGTGGGGAACAACAACACAGAGCCCCGGCGGTCCCCACATACCAAGAAGTCACCAGGGGGTAGGAAGGCACTGCAGGTGTGCCATCTCTGCTTGCTTGGAGGAAGCAGGTACCGGCAACGTTCCTTGACAAAGATGGCCTTGCCAGAGGGTGCAGCTGAGATCTCCAGGCAAGCCACCACCCCACCGGGGCCTGATGCCAGCAAAAGAAGTTCCTCGTAACCACGCAGGGCCCAACTCAGGCTGTGCACCTTGCCGTGGAAAAGGGTCAGGTCCACAGCTGCAGTTGGAGTGTTGATGGGGACAACCTTGACACGCCCCTCCCCACTGGCCATGGCACACAGTCCAAATCCCTCAGGACCAGGGGCTGCCTCTAGGAGGCAGTAGGACTGAAAGCGCTTGTCCTCGAGCAGCTGTTCCCAGCATTTGACCTCAAGATCATAGAGGTACAAGGAGCCTGTGTCAGTCACAGCCAGAAGTCGCCATGAGCCAGCCAGTGTCACAGCCTTGAGGGTACCTGGCCTGCTACGGGATTTGAAGCAGAGAGCAGATACCCCTGAACCTGGATATCCACGTCCTACCAGATGCCACAGACGGATGCCTGAGTCATCACCCCCAGTGATCACCCAGGCCTGTCTGTCATGCGCAGCTATGGCCCGGATCCCGCGGCCTTGGTGGCCCCGGAAGGCCTGGAGAATCTCACCTTCATGGCTCCATACCAAGCAGACACAGTCCTCTCCTGCACTGATAAGGTAATTCTCTAGGAGCTTGACCTGCCACACACGGGCACTGTGCCCAAAACAGTGCCCAATATTCTGCACCCGACCCCCAGGCACTCGTAGGTCACCCACCTTCCAGATGCGAACACTTCGATCTTCGGAAGCTGTGGCCAGCAAGCCCTTACTTTCCAGGTATGACATGCTGAAGATGACACCCACATGCCCACTGACTCTCCGGTCAGGGGCCACAGGCTTGTCTGTTAAACCGGTTGCTGGGTACCAGACCAGCAGCTGATTGGAAACAGCACCTGCTACTATGGTTAACTCCTTCCAGGTGTCTCCGATCAGACAGGCTGAGGAGAGGGTGCATCTGTCTGTGCAGGGCACTTCCTGCATGATACACCCTACCACAGGGTCATATAGCACCACTGAGTTGTGGCCCAGGGCCAAGGCCATGTTTCCCTCAAGCCAACGTGCATCCCAGATCCAATCAGACATGTTCCATAGGCCAGAGCGCCAGAGCTCCCGGAAGCGGCCCTGCCCCCAGCTAATTTTCACAATCCGAAGTCCCTTGCTCCCAAACACAGCCACCATAGCCTCTGTGTCAATGTCTCCGTTGGGCTCTGGTCGTACCCGGAACCCATGGATAAGGTAGTGGCCAAGCAGGTTCTGCACTCGCTTCATCATCCGCAGATGTCCACCAAAATCCAAGCTGTACACCAGGACATCCGGCCCCTCGCCTAGAGAAAGGCAAAAAGCCTCGTCAGAACCCCATCTAACGCTGATGTGTGCAAGACATCAGAGATGAGACAGGGAGCAGGGCGAATTCGCAGCATGTTAACCTATGAATGTGTTAAGACACACAATCCTGAAAGTTTGAAAATCCAGGGTCTCAGCTTCAACTGGATTTTCAATCTGGCTCTCTGATCCCCTCACCAGTCATTCCTAACATTCACTTCAATCATGAATTCCTCAACTCACCTGTCATGCTTCACACACAGGAATCCTCCTCTCAGCCCCAGACAGCAAATCCTTAGCCTCATCTGCTTCTACTTACATTCTTTCCACTCAATCCTCTCCCCCCAACCAGGGAAGAAGGTGTCCCACTAAAGTAATCTTTCTACCTTGGGGTGACAGCATGATCCTGATTTCCAGGGGTCTTAATAAGATGTGCGCATATTCATTATGGATGGAGAGAACTAAGAGGCAGCCCCAACTTTAATGGCAGAGGCTTAGGCTGAAGACCTTGGGCCTGTTTCTGGGTGGCTGGAGCCTCTCCCAGTGTATGGAAGTCTAGACTTAGCGCCAGCCCAGCAGCAACACATCACGTCCTGGGGAGGAGAGGAGACAGGTATCAAGGGTATGAAGTCTGGCTACAATAAAGACATGAATTTAGGCCAAGGAAACCCTCTTTTCCTCTCTTCTAAGATATATGTTCTAATTTTTCTCCTCCCCTTTCCTCAGTCTCTCCTGCATACTGGTACTTTCTGAGGCTTGTCCAGCAGCTCCTTCCACATGACTACTCACCTGCTTTTAGGGCAGCTCATGTATCCCGTACACACGCAACAGAACTCATACACCCAGACCAACCCAGATGTCTCCAGAAATGGACCCTCAGATGCCTTCTGGCTGAGAAGATGCCTCTGGCCATGGGTACCTCCACTCTTGCTACCTCTTCAGGTTCCCTGGATGACTATTACCATCCTCTGTCCGTCCCCCAGGCCAGACCAAGGAGTGCACAGCTTTCCCTTCTTAGTTTCACACAAATTCTATCTCCAAATTCTGTGGATTTCATTTTCTAAAGATTTTGCAAATGTTCCCCACCAGTGTGATCTGTTAACCTGAAGTGATAGTAATTGCCCCTCATACCAGTCCTAGCAATCTTAATCAATATTTTATGAACATGTGTTGAGAACTGATAATAAACCAAAGAACAATATGCTACAGTAGTGAATAAAACAAGCACAGACTCTGCTCTTATGGATTAGGCAGACATTAAAAACATCACACAGGTTAACTACAAAATTGTAATTTTGGTAAATTCCAGGAAAGAATATATAGTTGCTTTAAAATAAAATGGGTGGGGGAAGGGATAGAAAAAAAGAAAATGGAAACGCCTACTCCAGTGGCTGTTAGCAAGGGAGCAGCTTCCCCACCATCAGGTATTTAGCAACAGCTGCAGACACACTGTACACCTGACATTAGCTAAAGGCTGAGAAGTAATTTGCAGACATTTTTTGGTTGTCACACTGGGCACCGACTATTGGTGCCTAGGAGTGGAGACTGGGGATACTGCTGAACATCCTACCATGCACAAATGCACCAACCCTTCACTCACCGAATGATCTGATCCAAAGTGTCACCAGTGCCCAGGCTGAGAGGTCCTGCTCTACTCTACTCTACAGCCTACCAGTGCCAGGGGAGGTCACCTTGAAGATATGTTCATGATTAGCCAGAAGATCAGGCAGGGGACAAGCGGGAAGTGACCCTTTCTTGGAAGAGAAAATAGCAAGTCTGGCTGGAAAAGGAACTGAAAGGCTCAAGGACTGGCTACAGACAATGCTACAGTGGGGGGTCTGGGAGACAACTGCAGGGCCTTGCATGACCGAAATAAAGGTAGAAAAACAGACAGGTGTCACATATATTAAGTCAAAATCAACCAGGCTGGCTGATATGGGGAGTGAGGCTTTGGCACCTGAGGGGCTAGGGTTCCACCTTCTGAGCTCGGAGAACCACTGACAGTGGTAAGGATATTTCAATCTGTAGGTACCTATTTACCCAGGTACCTATTTACCTGGAGAGACATGAATAAGGGTTTAAAGTTTGAATGCACACAGAACTTGAGAATTGAAGCATTAGACAAGTCACTCTGGAAGGCACAGCAGGTGATTTCACTTGAGCTTTTTAACCTCCCGTTTACCCAAGACATTCCCCTGCTTAAAACTGCTCAATGGGGCCTCCCCACCACTTTTAGGCACAGTCAGATCAAGGCCTAAAATGGTATGCCTGTGTTCATTTCTCCAGCTGCTTCTCCCAGGCCCCACCCCTGCTCCAGCCTCACAAAAATTCTGTCCTCACCCCAAAGGTAACCGTCTCTTAGGGTCAAGGCCCTTAGGATGCTTACCCTCAGCCAAGAACTCAATATTCCTTTTCTCAGTTGGCTCCTGTGTTTCTGCTGAGTTTTGCCCTCTTCCAGGGGCCTTAGGAGTTTAGCTCAGAGCAGAAACCCTGGGATCCCAGTGCCCAGGACTCCCTACACCAGATCAAAGCTGGGTTATTCCTACACACCCCTGCCGGGGTAGGACCGGAAGCAGCTCGCTCAAGGAGTGACGGCCTCAGCGCCCTTACACCCCGCAACGCTATCAGTCACTAGCAACTTCCATTCAGGCCTCACTGCTCCCCAGGGCTGGCCTGTGCTCCCCGACGTGACACTCCTTGGAAAGGCAATGACGTGGGGTCCCCTGGGACCCACAACCTTCGGGGGAATCTCAGCCCTCCCTTCCCCAAGCACCGGGAGGTTTTCGCCCCTGGTTTCCGCGATTCCATCCTCTGCAAAGAAGCGCGCCGGCCCCGCCCGCCGGCCCCGCCCCGCCCCGCACTCACGTCCAGCTCCCGCAGCAGCAGCTCGATCTGGTAGCGGTCCTTGAAGTCGGGGCTGTACTTCTGGTGCAGGTCCGAGTCCACCTTGCGCAGAAGCTCCTGGGCGTCCTTCAGGTCCCGGTGGAACTAGGGGAGGCCGGCCTGTCACCAGCGGGGCCACAGGCCCTGGGGGCTGGCTCATCGTGGCTGGGGCCTCAGGCCCCCCCCTCCACTCTGGGGCACCCCCAGCCCTCCTGTGTGGAGGCCACCGCCCCGCACCCCTCTGCCGGACACACCTGCCGGAATCCCTACTTTCATGCTACGTCTTGATGCACCTGAGACCAGCTGCCCTGCTTCGTTCTAGACTTCTGCCCACTGTTCAGTCCCGCCGCTCTCAGCCAGCGGCCCTGGGGGCTGCGGTGTGGGCAGGAGCAGGGCCCACGGGGCCCGTGGCCAGCAGGGTGCGCGACCCCC
>NW_004567105.1:61627516-61628144 GCF_000260355.1 Condylura cristata
GCCCCGCCCCCGAGGCCACCCGACGGGGCCCTCCAGCCCCCGAACGCACCTCGACACCCCCGCCTCGGCTTACGTCAGGCGGCCCCCGCCAGCGCCCCGCCAACACCTGGGGGGCCACACACCTCTCCTTCCTACTCCCCCGCGCTTTTCCGCGGCACAGCCGCCTCGGCGAGTCGGCTGCAGCCGTCTCAGCTCTGCTCCCCCGCCCCGGCTCCATCCCCGCCACCGACCGGGCTCCCCGCCCCGCGGGCTCCCCGCGCCGGGCATCCTTTGTTCTTAGGGCCCCACCCCCGGCGAGCGCTGCTGCTCCGCGGCCGGCGCGCGCCTAAAACCAAACCTCACCCGCCAGCAGCCGGTCGCCCACGCACTCCAGACCGGTGACGGGCAGAAGTATGAGCTCCGAGGTGGCCCGCGGCCACACGTAGTCCTCGCGAGCGTCCATGTCTGCCGGAGCGGCGGAGCGGCCGCGGCCGGGAAGCAGCTCGGCTCTCGCGAGAACGAGCCTGCCCGGGGCCGCGCGCGAGCCCTCGGCGAGCCCTCAGCAACAGGTAGCCGAGCCGGGGGCGCCCGCCGCCGCCGTCCAATGACCACCCGGCGCCCCCGCAGCCCAGCTCAGGATTGGCGGGGG
>NW_004567105.1:61628353-61643088 GCF_000260355.1 Condylura cristata
GCCGGGTAATTTTTATTTAATGGGGCAACAGGGTCTGTACACAATAAATATATGAATATAGGGCTGCGTCCTCATTGTGCTGGAGGGGGGCGATCGCGGCCAGGCCTCGGGCCTGGGGCTGGACGGGATGGCAGGGCCCTCCCCCCTCCACCCCGCCTGGGGGGCAGCCACCTTCCTAGGGGGCCCGGCCACACTCCCCTCAGAGCTCCACGCGCGCGTCGCGGTAGGCTCGGTCCAGGGCCCACTCCGTCTGCGAGTCCGCGCCACCTTCGCGGGCCAGGCGAGCCATCTCCTGCTGGTACAGGGCCTGCCGCGCCTTGCTGGGATCCACATTGATCCAGTTGTTGGCGATCCACTTAGTGCCCCGGGTGACCAGACAGCCCCCGTGCAAGGAGTAGTCGTCCACGTCGCCCACCCAACCTAGCAGAGAAGACGGTGTGAGCGAGGAGAGGGACACGATGGGCACACCTGAGCTTGCCTTCTACGTTCCTAACACTGGAAATGGCCGGGGGGGGGGGGGACCAGCTGTGTGCATCTTCAGTAGTGTTACCTGGCCCCTGGGCCTTCTGCGGGGCTCTGCACTTCTCCCCAACCAATACCCCCGGGACTCTGAACTCGGCTTGCTTGTTGCCAGGGCTGTCCGCCAGCCCTTCCTCACCTGGGCTGATGAGGGACCTATGATCCCAGCCCCAGTGAACCAGGCTATCATCTGGGAGTCACCAGGGTGAACACAGCCCAGGAGGCCACATAGCTGTAGGCTGCTAAAGTCACTGAGGATGGTCTTTGGAAGCACTGGGGGCAGAAAACCATTTGCAGAGCAGCGATAAACAGCCCAGGATAACAAGGAAGGGGCTGAGTCAAGGGAAGCTTCTCTCTGGGTACCCCTGGCTTGGCCATAGGCCCTTACCCTGTCCATCGGGCAGGTAGTTGTACCAGAAGACTGCTGTGCCCTGCCGGGGCTTGACACGTAGGTTCCCCTTGTCACAATGCCTCCGGGTGTCACGGAGGTCAACATCATCCTGTATCAGACTCTGTGGGCAGCAGGGTGGCGAGGTTTTCATGCTGCCCCCATGAAACCAAGGAACCAAGGCCAGGAAGCCAAAGCTGGCCAGAGGACCCTCGTCCCAGGTCTGGAGGGCAAGGTGCTGATTCATCCAGGGCCCTACCATCCCGCCAGAGGAACAGCCCAGTGGGCCCTTACCATTTCATCATAGGTTCTGTTGTCTGCTACAGGGAAGACAGTCTCACCTCCACCGGTGACATTGTTCAAATAAAACAGCACAGTCATATAGCTGAAAGGCAGGGGGGCTGTTGAGCAAGTCCCCAATTGCAGGTGTTCCCAATATCCGGTGGGCAGGATAGCTGCCCAGGTTCCCAAGGGCCACAGGGGCAGATTGGGGTCGGTTACAACCATGCCAAGATGCCCCTAGCCAGTCCTTTGACAAACCCAGTCAATGTTTTTGTGGCCAAGGGTTAAAGCACAGCACTATGAAGCTCTCCACAACCACTGCAGCACCAGTTCAATCCCGGCCAGGGAGCTGACCCACATGGCATGGCAGACCTCTTCTGGCCCGCCCGCCGCCCCCCTCAGCAGTGTATTTCAGTCAATCTGCCTGTTCTGCTCCGCACTGTGTCTCTGGTAAATCCTCTCACCCCACCCCCATACCTCTGGCCTGTACCCCAGTTCTCATATGCATAAATAAATAAATCTTTAAAAAAAAAACAAAAAAAAAAAACAAGTACATATTAGCTAAATTATGTGGCCCTGACTAACAGCCAGCTGGGAAAGGCTGGCTAGAAGCAGCAGCAAGATCATGCAGCCTGTACTCTTAAGGGCCCGGCCAGAGAAGCCACATCAAGAGTGAGACCTGTCTGTGCACCTTGGCAGAGGAGGGGAACACAACTTCAAAGGCAGAAGCCGAGGCCTCGAGTAGTGGAGCAGTTTCAACACACAGGAATGGGCAGAGACCTGGGGGTCCAGTCTTCCCCTTGCCTAGGGACAAGTTCTGGTATCTTTGGGTACTTTATTCTGGCCACTAAGACCTGACGGCCACCCCTTTACTGCCACTTGGTAGACAGTCTGAGGAGAGAGATCTGGATGTCCTTGACCAGACTGCTCCCTCCTGGCCCCACACCAAGAGCCAGGCCCACAGTGCATGACTGTACTTGCTTCGTGCCTATTGTGGGAGTGAAAGCAGCCCCCAGGTGAGAGGTACTTGCCGGCAGGAGGTCTCGAAGGGGACAGACTCGTTGGCAACCAGCTTGGTGTGGGAGCAGATGGTCTCTGGGTACACAGGCCCGCTGTCCACGTGGGCATGGTAGTGGCCTCCCTCGCCATACCGCACAACCTGCAGCGGCTCGCTGAGCTCCACGATCTCGGGTGACAAGCGGGTGAGGCGCAGCACCCTGGGGAGGAGTGAGCATTCAGCGGCGCACCCCACCCGCCGCCAGCTCTGCCCGGCTCTCTAAGACACCCTTGCTGGCTCTATAGGAAGAGGAAGGGGTTACTCAGGACAGGACGGCCACTAGGTGGGGAAAGTTAGGTTTTCAGTACTTTGCGGGGCACGCCTCCCCAGGAGTTTATCTGAACCCCCTGGCTGATCAGGGGCAAGGGGTCCTATTGACAGAAATAACAGTTCATTTCTCTAATTAGCAGAAGACAAATATCTATTTCTAATCCCAAATGTGAATTGTTTGTCCACAGTTAGGGTTCATTTGCTTTTGTAATTGCCTTCCTTGAATGGATTCTATCCTGTCTAACAGCCCTGCCTTGGCTAATCAATTCTGTCCTCTGGGCTCTACTCAAGGACTTCTGTGGGGACTGCACAGGGAGGACAGCTTCGGGGCTCACCTCTGGCGTATGGCTCGCATGACGTGGTGGGCCCCTTCCCCTTGGTAAAGCCATGTGTGGTGGCTGTTTCGAACCAGCTCACTGGACTCGGCCTTGTGGTTCCGCATGTACTTGTGGAAGTCCCGAAGGTCCATGCTGGAGAATTCCTGCAGGCTCAGCACCCCTGCACAGGGCACCTGCCATCAGTGCCCACCACGCCCACTGGGGAAGCCCCCGTGGCAGGCTGCACCTTCCTACCTACCCCAAAGGGGCCAGTAGTTCCTGGCTTTAGGCACTGGGGAGCATGTGCACCTGCTCCCCATCTGGACTTCTGGGTCACATGAAACTGGATTCTGTAATATCAGGCCCTATGGGAAGGCCCAGAAAAGTTAATTTCCTCAGTTCAAACCCTGATTTGGCCCCCCCCCCAAGGAAGGAGCCCAACCACTACTAGATTGGCCAGAGCTCTAAAGGAAGCTTGAGTCATGTGGCCAGAACCCTCGGTCAAGAACTGCCCCTGGTCCTCCAGCCTGGCTCTATAGAGTGTGGTGGCCATCCTCCGGTCCTGCAGAGGGTGAAGAAACAGAGCAATGGGAGCTGGGTTTTGTCCAGGGCCTTCCATGCTACAGACTGTAAACGGGCTAGTCCCTACGGGTCCCCTTATGACACCAGTTCTATCCAGACTACCACCTAGCCCTGCCACTGGGCTGCCCGTCCACCTCAGCAGAGAAAGCCATGCCTCCATGGAGAACACTTTCCCTTTGCTCCTGTTAAACCACAAAATAAGGGCTCTCCCTCGTCGTGGCGCTAAAATCCTAGCTGAGGTCCTTGTTCCGTGTTACCCTGCCGGTTCAAGGAAGCCACCCTCCACCCTTCGGCCCAGATCTCTGCGCTTGGGGTCACTCAGGTGTACAGTGTTTTGAGCCTGTTACCAGCTCTGTACACCGGGCAGCAGCAGCAACATGTTCCAGATTCTCTGCTCTCGTTTCACCGGCCACAATTTCATTCTTCTGAGTCCTATTTGACTGTACTATCTTCCTAAGTTGACTCAGAAATTGAGATTGAGGATCACAACTATACCTTGTAAACCTCCTAGTGCTATTACCACAGGGGTAACACGTAACACAACAGCTTCCCTGCCCAAACCTGCCCCCCAACAGTGAGCACAATTCCAGGTGGGCAAGGGTGAGGAGGCAGGGAGACTCGGCTTAGACCAGGGAGGTTGTCTGCTGTGTGGATCCTGTGCCTTGTTGGAGAGTGGCAGATAGAGCAGAGTCAACAGCTTCTTTCTTTTGAACAGCTTATTTCAAGTGGCCTTACTATCTCTTTGCTCCTGTTCTCTGCAACCAGCAACCCTACTTCTTATATCCCATATTTTGCCTGATGAGCGTCTCTAAGAACTGCCCTCTAGATGTCACCAAAGGGGAGGGGACGGTCTAGCTCCTCTCTGTCTCCCCGGGGTGAGGGCGAGGCTAGTCCTCTTCCCTGTCTCAGGCTGCTTGGCTTGGGGATAGGAGGGTCACAGGGCCAGAACTGTGGCAGGTATGAGCTCACCATCACCATCTGGGTCAGCCTTGATTGCAGAGTACATCTCCTGAATGTTCTCTGGGGTCATCCACCGCCCATTCCCCAGGCGAGTCTGGGCCAGGACCTGAAGTACAGGATGGCCTCTCACTGGGCTGGCCCCAATGATGGAGAGCCACAAAAACACAGAAAGAGGCCCAGTTCTTGCTGCAGACCCAAGGGTTCAGATGAAGCACAGAAACAAGGACACAGGACAGAGTCAGAGTCCCCTGAGCTGAAGTGAGGGTAGATAGAGGGTCTCGAGGCATCTGGGGGGAAGACCAGGAGGACGGAGGTCATCGGCAATCGCAGTGTGACCTGGGAAGTGTGACCTCCATGGCAATCATTGTTGGCTGGCAGGAGGCAGATGCCCCAGGAAGCCCAATCTCACTAGAGCACACTGTGTATGCCAGGGACCCCACACACCCCTCAGACTTCCCTTACATCCTGAGTATGAGGGGCTCGCAGAGAGAAATGGAGACTTCTAGTCACCTCAGAGCTGCCATCCCATCAAACATGAGTTCTTTGGGGCTCCCAGCCACAGTAGCAAGAAAACCAGATCTCAGACAGTACACCACCCTGGTACTGCAGCAATATATGCCACCATCCTCCAGGTACCGCCTTCTGGGGTTCCCAGGATGGTAAGAGCTCTCCAGGAAGGAAGGGGACCTTGGGCCTACATATGCCCAAAGTGACGTGGGGTGGCACCTGACCCTTGGGGCCAAGGCTGAACTGGACAAATGACTGGTCACCAGAAAGACAATTCTGGACACGCCCACCCTATGCCCAGTCCAGGCACTGAGATCTCAACCTCACGGAGCTGTAGGCGTCCATCACGGTTCTGGTCCAGCAGCCGGAAGAGGTCCAACTGGCTGACCTGCATTGTGCCCATGGCTTCTTCGTACTCTTCGGTGGGCAGGATCTGGCTGCGCTGTAACCCCTTCATCTGTGCCAGGTGGATGATGAGCCGACACTCCTCATCACTCAGGAAGCCAGGGATTTCTGTCAGAAGAGGACGTGGTGAGCTATGGAAAACTGTCTGGAGGTTCCTCAAACTGCTAAACATGGAGCTTCCTACGACCCAGCAATCCCACTCCTAGGTATTTACCCAAAAGACACAAAAACACTGATTGAAAAAGATACCTGCACCCCCATGTTTATTGCTGTTTTATTTCCAATTGGAAAAACATGGAAGCAGCCCAAATGCCCAAAAGTAGATGACTGGATTAGAAAGATGTGGTACATAGATACAATGGAATATTACTCAGCAACCAAAAAAGAGAAACACATGTCTTTTGCAGCAACTTGGATGGAGCTGGAAAAGATCATGCTTAGTGAGATAAGCCAGAAAGAGAAAGAAAAATACCGGATGGTTTCACTCATAGCAGGAGTATAATGGACCAGGCGAGAAAATAACAAAAATAATGAACAACCATATACCAGAGACATTTTGAGGGGGTGGAGTGGGGAATGGGATCAAAAACAGGGGGGGAGGGGAGGAGGAAGTGCACAGAACTATGGTGATGGCACACGGGTGACTTGGTGATGGGAAGCCCAGGGGGATTACAATTGAGATAAAAACAAAAAAAGTGTACAAAATGATGTAAAAATAAACTGTTATATTATTTTAAAAAATAAAAATAATAATAATAATGATAAAAAAGAAGAGGATGTGGTGAGGCCAAGGACTCAGCCAGGGCACTGATGCACCCAGTGCCTTCCTCTTTGGGGGCTCTTGGGTACTCCCTGTCCCCCAGTAGTCATCAAGTCAGGAGAACTTCATACACCCCTTTATATCTGCTGTGGACCCTGACTCCAAGGCTGGATTCTTATGCAGAGGTTGGCCAGCCTGTAAAACATGGGGCCTCTCTTTGTAGCTGAGAGGACACATTTTCCAGAGGTGCCTGGGAGGTGAGCCCGATCTGAGCTGGCCGTGGGTTAATTCACCTTAGGGTGGAACCAAAGGGTGAACTTGAATTTCCCCTCCGCTGCCTCCTGGGTATGCATCTCTAAAGTAAAGGGCATGGGGGCCGGCTCTTGCTTTTCAGCATTGTGCAAGTGAAAGCCAGTGATGGGAGACACTCAGTGCTCAGGCCAGCCTTGCATGCACCCCTGCATGAGGGGGTGCTGACATCTGGCTGACCGTGGGTCATCATGCAGCCCACAGAGTGGCTGAGTTGACCCAGCTCAAAGGTCAGCGGGGTTCACTCTGTCTTCTGTCAGATGCTGGCCTGGAGGAGACGCCCTCAGGATCCTTGGCTTCCCCAACTCCTTTGTAAGCAAATGCCCGCTGCTGTCACTCAAGAGCAGCGGGCTGAGCCCCTGAGTGAAGATCAGCCGGCATCAGAGTTGGCGGCCCACACTCATGTCTGCAAGTAGCTTGCTAAGGGTCCCCAGCCTCATACCCAGACAGCCCACATCCCAGGGGTCCCAGGCACTTTCGGAGCAGAAGCCTGGGCCTGCCACCCTTTCCTTAGTCCTGGGAGAGGCCTGCCTTCAGCGGAAGTCCACACGGAACTGACTCGAGGATGGACAGTGCCACCACAAGGCCAGGTCAGCCTGCAGAGAGCAGCCCTTCTGGGGTCACACTCCCAGAAGGAGGCTGCAGCCACAGCCAAGACTGAGCCAGTTTTAAAATGGCCATTCTGAGGCAGCTTGTTTTTTTTTTAAAAGATTTATTTATGCACAAAAGAACTGGGTACAGGCCAGAGTGGGGAGCAGAAGAGGCAGACTGACAGTACACTGCTGAGGGGAGCAGCGGGTGGGACAGGAGAGGTCTGCCTCGCCATGTGGGTCAGCTCCGGGGCTCTGACCTCAGAGCTCGTGCTGCCCTGGCTCGGACAGGGGCAGTGCTGTGCACGCGGAGGCCCATTGGGAGGCAGTTTTACAAAGTGACAGTGATACCGCTGTGTTTTTAAGCAACCACAGCAGATCACACTTTAGTAGCAGACTGTGTTAGCCTGTCCTAAGCACACCATCAACTCCTTTCTCTGTTTACTTACCCTTGAAAGGTAGGTCCTGTTATTTCCCCTCGCTATTCAAGAGGAAGCCCAGGCACAGGCAAACTAGTGACTTGCCCTGGGTCACCCACACCCAGGACCAGAGTCAGCTCCGCGTGCAGGTGACCCAGGTGTGCTGACAAGGAGGGTGGGACACCCCTGGCTGCTGGACAGCACCTGGCTAACCCCCGCAGGGTGTGAGCTGGGCTGGGAGCAGGGGGCGCGGCGCTCATGGCGCTCATGGACAACGGGCTCTACCAATTGCTGATCAAGAAAATCGCCTCCTGATCGCTTAAAAAAAAATAAGAAAGAAAAGTAAACCAGATAAAGAAAACACAGGCCCAGGTTTCTGCAGTTTATTAGGAGCTGCTTATAGGTTAGCGGGTTACCGGCAGGCCCAGGCCCAACCTCTACAGTCCCCCACCAAGTGCTAATCAAATGCAAATAGCCTAGGCCGGCACTCCCCAGATGCACCCAAACACCGCGGCAAAAGCTGGCTCCTGGGGTATGTGGTATGTGGACACAGCCCCCCCTCGCCCTCAACAGCAGCCCACTGAGACCAAGACTGCGAGAGCAGGTGATGGATCTAGGTGCTGTGGGTGATGCTGGGCAAGGGGCTCCCTGGGGCCCCACACGGTGCATGCCCATCCCCCCACCGTGGCACTGTGCCGAGACATTGGATACACAGAGATGCGGCTGCCCATCTTGCTGGACCACCACACCCCAGCGAGGCCATCCAACAGTCAGCCTGCTGGCATGGGGATGCCACCCTGACCCCGCATCTTCCTCTTTGCCCCTGTGTGCCTTGACAGGTG
This sequence comes from Condylura cristata, assembly GCF_000260355.1. Taxonomy (NCBI): domain Eukaryota; kingdom Metazoa; phylum Chordata; class Mammalia; order Eulipotyphla; family Talpidae; genus Condylura; species Condylura cristata. The sequence continues at coordinate 61,636,561 of NW_004567105.1, forward strand.
AGGCTGGAGCTGCCAGGTACAGGGGTGGGGGTGGGGTGGGTTACTGGGCACTGTGCCAGTCTGCCAGTGCTGACGGTGGGACAGATGAAGATGTCCTGTCAGTATTCCCGGCAGAGGGGGCAGGTCCCAGTGGGCAGAGGAGACAGCAGGCAGGGGACCACAATGGTGAACACGCTTGGTCTGGACCCACAATCACCCAGGGCTCTTGAATGTCAGCAGAGCAGATGGGGAGGCCCTGTAGGCTGGGAGGTGGCAGGAACTCCAGTTCAATAGTGGCTTTTTTCCCCAGCCTAGAGCTAGCCAGGGCAGACTCCTCCTCCCAGCCCAACCTATTTGGTGAACACTTTCTTTATAGAGAAAGGGCTGTTCCCAGAGCCTCGGGGTGACCATGCCAAAAAAAAAAAAAAAAGAGTTGTTTTTTTTTTTAAAAAAGATTTATTTTTATTTATTTACGCATACAAGAACTGGAGTACAGGCCAGAGGTGTGGGAGTGAGAGGATTCACCAGAGGCAGAGTGGGAGCAGAACAGGCAGATGGACTGAAATACACTGCTGAGGGGAGCAGTTGGTGAGACGGGTGGTCTGCTGTGCCATGTGGGTCACCTCCCTGGCCAAGGATTGAACTCATGCTGTAGTGGCTGGCAACAGCTTGACAGAGCTGAGATTTTAACCCCTGTGCCACCAGGGAGGCCCCCAAAAGGGGTTCTTTTGAATCCAAGAACCTGCCCTGCATTCTGGCAACATCAGCACTGGAAGCCAAGTGTGCCGCAGGTCTTTCTCCCTCCAAACTAAGGAACAAAGGTCCAGAAAACAGGGCCTCTCCCACCCTCCACCCAGGCACATCTGTCCACTGGAGTTGGAGGGGCAGGAGCACTGGAAAGCAGTCTGGGCATAGGGAAGGGGTGAGGGGATAGAAGACATAGTGCTGGGAGGAGGAACGCAGTGGAGTGGGGCTGAGGGTGGAGATTCCAGCATGCAGAAAGCCAGGCAGCAAGGCTGTTGCTAGGTGACCAGGGCACCGTTGCCCAGCAACCGGAGTTAGGGCCAGTGCCTATTAGGAATACTCAATGCCCAGCCTGGTTCCAAGCACCCTGCCTATGTTGCCCTCCCCTGCAGGGTCATCTACCCACGCCTCAGTCTGTGTGAGGCTGTGCAAGCCAGCTGCACCCCCATCATGGCCTGCTATGGTTACCCCTGGCCAGTCATCCTGCACTGTGAGGCTTCCCTACCAGTCACGGGCTCTGTGTCGTAGCCATCTCCAACGGCTCCCGCCCCGGCCGCTCACGTGGGTGTCTGCATGACCTCACTCTGCCTGGGCAGCCACAGGGACCATCAGCCCCACACTTTCCAATCACTTCCCACAGGGGTCAGCCAAGTGGTCTCTGGAGGGGAAGGGACCAGCCACAGCAGCTGCCTTTTTCATAAATGGTAAGGAAGTATGAGAGAGCGAGGAGACCAGGGCTAATGACTCCCCCACACCCAGCTGGGGCCCAGTGGGCACCTCACTAGCCCCCTCCCCCGCAGTGCCATGTGCCAGGTGCAGGGTCTGCGAGCTGCAGAAGGCCCGCTCATCTGAGGAGGACCTGGACACCAGCGACTTTGGTGAGCCCCCATACAAGTGCCCCCACCTTAGCTTGGTACCAGGACAGATGGAACAGGAGATACCCAAATGCTGTACCTGGTTAGAGCTAAAAAATGTTTCTTTTAATAAGTGTGGGACATTGCTAAAACAACAAAACAATGTTCCGTGATGGGTGGCATCCCGGAGAAAAGCTGTTTTCTAGGACCCTGATGGCAAGATCAGGGCCCCAGGCAGCAGGTTTGGCTCACCAGGAGGCGCCCACAGGGAGGGGCTCTGGCCAGCACTCATCTCCAGCCTGGCTCTCATCTCCAGCCTGGCTCTCATCTCCAGCCTGGCACTCATCTCCAGCCTGGCACGCATCTCCAGCCTGGCTCTCATCTCCAGCCCGTTTCATCCCATTCAGCAGTGAAGGTTAGGCTTTCTGGCCCAATGGGTCCTCCTCCAGCCCCTCAGTCTGTGATCTGGACTCCCGCTAGAGGCGCTTAAGGTGGGCCCACTGCCCCCACGGAGCTGGTGCCAACTCTGCGTCGCTGGCTGCAGCTGGATGCCACATGTGTGCACAATCTTTTTTGCGGAAGGCGAAAGGGACCGATGTGCTGAGTGGGGAGGTGCAGGCCCGCCGGCTGCTGGTGACCACAGCCTGTCCTTGGAGCCAGAGCCACCGAAGCCTGCAGCGGGCAGGCAGCCCCAACAGTGCCCAGTGTAGGGGCTAACGCAGGTACACACAACCCCATGGAGCTTTACAGAGAAGCTGCAAGGCTTGTTTAACAAATGGGTGGTCCCAGGGAGGGGCCCTTCCTGAGCTGCTCGGACTCTGTCCAGACAAAGGCTGGCCTAGCACTTGTGTGTGCTGGGAGCAAGACTACCTTTCTCTTCCCAGGCCTGGGATGACAGCCCAGCTACTGCCCACAGAACTCAGCATCCCAAGCTGAGTCTCAGGGCAGACACAAAGCCTCGGTTACGCTGCCTGAGCAGGAGGCTGCTGGTCAAGCCTCAGGCAGACTCAATTACACCTGCCTGCCCGATTCACTGAGTGCGCAGCCCTGCCGAGGAACAGGCCTGTGGACCAGCACGGAAGGTTGGGGGGCGGGGGGCGGGGTGGGGTGGCTTCCTTGCAGGAAGCTGCATTAAACTACTTACTAAAACCCTGAACTATTAGACACACTACAATTCTTTCCCTATTTCTGAGGCTTCCATGTTTGTCAAGAGCACAGAGGTCTTCAGTAGCTGCCTGTTTTCTTAAGCTGAAAAAGAATGTATTTGAAAACCCTATAATAAAGCAGTCATGATTTGAATAGGAATTGTTTTGTATACTGGTGTCAAATTATGCATTTATATCAAATTGTGAAATTTCCATACCTTAAAAATGAACTCAGGGGCCTCCCTGGTGGCACAGGGGTTAAAGTCAGCACTATCAAACTCTACGCTGCCACTCGAACATGAGTTCAATCCCCGGCCAGGGAGCTGACCCACACGGCGCACCAGACCTCTCCAGTCTTGCCCGTTGCTCCTCTCAACAGTGTATTTCAGTAGATTCACTTGTTTTGCTCCCCACTCTGTCTCTGGTGAATCCTCTCAACCCCTGTGCCTCTGGCCTGTACCCCAGCTCTTCTACACAAAAATAAATAAAATCTTTAAAAAAAAAAAAAAAAGGAAAATCAACCAAAACTCTTGCTGGCCCACTGGAAGTGCCACCTGCTGCTCCCGGAGTGGTAGCGCGTGTCTAGTCAGCCAGACAGCCAACACTGGTCAGCAGGAGCATGACTCTGGCCACTGGCCACACTGCCAGAACAAAATAGGCCCTGTGGTTCACTCAGAGACACAATGACACAATAAAATACAGACAGTAGTTTCCAACGATGCTAAGTGCTGAGAAGAAAACCCAGTTGGTTGATGCGAACGAGTGCTCAGGAACCCCCTAAAACCACTCTTAGAGGTCAGCCTGAGGATGGGGTATCTGCAGAGACCTGATGGAGTTGAAGGCACCCCCAGTGGGAAGAGCCAGGTGTGAGGCAACCCTGAGCTGAGAATCAGAGGGAGTAACAGGGCGTGGCAGGAATGAGGTCTTAGAGGTGAGAGGGCCTTGGGGCACCAACTGAGATTTAGAAGTGAAATGGGGAATCTTGGAGACTTCTGAGATCTGATCACCTGTTTGCATACAGAATGAGTGGGTCGGGGTGGACTAGAGGGAGAAATGAACCACATGAAGGGTAATTTCCCCTGAGATATTACAATGACCCAGGTTGGGGCGGGATCAAGTCTTCAGCTGACTTGAGATAGCCCAATTCCTTGGAAATGCCCACCACAGTCAAACGTGGACTCGCAGGAGCCGAGGTCCCATCTGTTCCACTCTTAGAGACAAAGGTGGGAACAGGACAGGTCTCCCCAAGGGAGCGGGATGTTGAAGATGGAGGCGTCTGGGCTAGACCCCAATCTGTTTCTGCCAATGTGCACCCAGAATACTCACTCTTCTAACCCTGGCACCTTGGGTCCCCAAGGCTGAGGGTACAAATTTGGCACCAAGAGCGGGTACAGTGGCAGAGCCCCCAGGACATCCACTCCCCGGCCTCTGCCTGCCTCCTTAGGGTGATGGTGGACGGCAGACCAGCAGGCAGACGGACAGGCAGAAGTGGCCTCTGCTCCATCGTGGGGTGAGGCTTCACCCAGCCCCAGAGCATCTGGGAACTGTCCTTCCTTGACCAAACTCTCCCTGGGTTGTCCTCTCTAACAACCGGGCTAACACCCTTCTCTCTCCAGTTGTCTTACTTCATTTCACCAAGCAGAAAGCCCTGGACTGAGTAAGAGCAACAGACACATGCAAACATCCGGGAGGAGGCCCACAAGCAGGACGCTCTTGGTGCCGCCTTCTGTAATCTATCAGTGGGAGCAGACACCCATCTGATGGGTTAACTGGGGCCAGTTTACGGGTTGTCAAATCTCTTCTGCCTCCTATAATTTCCTCTTGGTGACTCTGGGTTTCTCACTCTCTGCTTTGTCCAACTTGAATGAAATAAACTGCACAGTAGGAGGATTTTGGCCTCATGGCTCACTTAAACTAACAGTCTCTGAATTTAACATATAGTCACAAGAAGGCTGATGGGAGAACAGGAGCCTCTGTTCACTGTAGTGTAGTAGTCCAATGGAAGAGTGTGTTAACTATCTTTGTCAGGGAGATCTGCCTCAGTCACCCTTTTAAGAGGTTCAACCCCAGATAAAATTCTGCCTTACTTGGCTGCAATCATTTATCACCATCTGAAACAAGTGTATTTATATAATTATTTGTTTATTGTCTATCTTCTCATTCAAATGTCAGTTTCAGATTTTGGTGCTTTTCTTTTCTCTCTCTCCGGTTTCGTGCTGTTTTCCCAGCACTTCAAATAGTGCTTGGTACAGACTTCAACGTTATAATAGTAATAGTAATACATTACAATAACCTCTTAAGGTCACTCACACAACAGACGGACAGAACTTACGATCCCAGAGTATGGGTGACAGCGTGCACATGAGGTCACTCTCAGGAGTTTCGGGACTGTATCCCAGGGGTAACAAAAAGTATTCTGATGTGCTGCTTTGGTTTGGAGCCTCCTTCCTAAAGCCCCCCACCTCTAGCAGCCAGAATTGGGTCAAAATGTGTAACTAGGCTAGGTACCCAGGGCTAGGGTGGACAAACCTCTTTGTGACACGGTGGACACTGGTGGTCTCTGAAGGACTTCAGAGTCTTCGGAGCTAACATGCTGGCTTCAGAGTGCAGGCTCTACAGGCAGGCAGTCTGGGGTCTAAAGGTAATGCTTGGGCTTCACTCAGTCATCAACTCACAAAGGGGTTGTAAGAATGAAATGAAAAGGCCCCACAAAGCCAGCAGGTAACAAAGCTTAGGAAATGTGAGCTCTGATGCTGGCACCAAATGAGGTCACCGTGGAAGGCTTTGCCTGCTATAGATGAACACAAGGCTCCAGGCTGGGAAGGAAACCAGCAATGGCATCACACGGGTGCCCTGGTGGGCGGGCCTGGGAAGCCTCTGCTTACCCACATTTAAACAGCCCACAGAGGGCATTTGGGGAAAATCCCACTCCCTGCCCTGAGATCAGCTAGGACCTAGTATCATCCTTTCTCTCTCCCTCTCCCTATCCTACAGTGTGACCAAGTCAGTGATGGCAGGGAGTGCTCACAATTTCAACGATGTTTAAACATGAGCCTCTGGGTCATACTGCTGATATAAGGACCAGCAGCAGAGAGCAGGGATCAAAGCGGCATTTCTGGAGGGGTCACCTTATCACCCTATTACGGAGGTGGATGCTGGTACTTGATTGTGGAAAACAGCTGGGTGGAAAAAGAAAAGGCTACGTTGAGGCAGCCATTTGCAAAACAGAAGTCACGTGGTCGAAATGAGCCTCACGGCTGTTAGCGAACCAGCCCCTGGCCCTACCCAGGGGCGCCCAGCACACTTACCGAAGAGCAGCGGCTTGAGGCTGAGGGTTCGGATGGAGTGATCCCTGTCGGCGACCAGCTGGACCTTACGCTCGTGCCCCACCTATGAGAAAGGGGCACAGCGGGGCAGCATGAGTGCCAGGCCGCGCCGCCGGGGGAGGGACCAAGAGGTCGGGCCCGGGGTCAGTGCGCGCGAGGCGGCTCCGAGCTGCTCGGGCGCAGGAATGGGCGCCCCTGCGGAGCCCGGCGAGGAGGGGGCCCTCACCTTGATTCCCTCGAGCCGGGTGAGGGGACCCAAGGCGGGCGCGGGCCCGGGGCTCTGGGCGCGGCGCTGGGGCCCGGGGTCGCTGCTCTCGTCGCCGTTGCTGTAGTGCACGAAGAGCAGCAGCGCAAGCACGTTGCCCAGGTACAGGTGCACGAACACCATCAGCACCAGGAAGTACGCGCGCGAGCAGATGCCGCGGGGCTTGCACAGCGGCCGCGCCGGCGCGTCCTCGCAGTCGCCCAGCTCGGCCGCTG